>NC_073239.2:54218088-54528676 GCF_029281585.2 Gorilla gorilla gorilla | reverse complement strand
AATGGAATGGAATGGAATTGAATGGAATCAACCCGAGTAGAATGGAATGGATTGGAATGGAATGGAATGGAATGGAATCGAATGGAATGGAATGGAATCGAAAGGAATGGAAAGGAATGGAATGGACGCGAGTAGAACGGAATGGAATGGAATGGAATGGAATGGAATGGAATGGAATGGAATGGAATGGAATGGAATCAACCCGAGTAGAACGGAATGGAATGGAATGGAATGGAATGGAATGGAATGGAATGGAATGGAATGGAATGGAATGGAATCTACCCGAGTAGAATGGAATGGATAGGAATGGAATGGAATGGAATGGAATGTAATTCAATAGAATGGAATGGAGGGGAATGGAAAGGAATGGAATGGAATGGAATGGAATCGAATGGAATCGAATGGAATCGAATGGAATGGAGTGGAATAGAGTGGAATCAACCCGAATAGAATGGAACGGAAGGGAACGGAACGGAACGGAACGGAATGGAATGGAGTGTAATGGAATGGAATCAAATGGAGTCGAATGGAACCGAATGGAATGGAATGGAAGGGAATGGAATGGAATGGAATGGAATGGAATGGAATGGAATGGAATGGAATCAACCCGAGTAGAACGGAATGGAATGGAATGGAATGGAATGGAATGGAATGGAATGGAATGGAATGCAATGGAATGGAATGGAATGGAATGGAATGGAATTCATTGGAATGGAATGGAATGGAATTGAATGGAATGGAATCAACCCGAGTAGAACGGAATGGAATGGAATGGAATGGAATGGAATGGAATTTAATGGAATGGAATTCAATGGAATGGAATTCAATGGAATAGAACGGAATGGAATGGAATGGAATGGAATGAACCCGAGTAGAACGGAATGGAATGGAATGGAATTGAATGGAATGGAATGGAATGAAATGGAATGGAATCGAATGGAATCGAATGGAATGCAATGGAGTGGAATGGAATGGAATGGAATGGAATGGAATGGAATCGAATGGAATCGAATGGAATCGAATGGAATGGAATGGAATGGAAAGGAATGGAAAGGAATGGAATGGAATGGAATCAACCCGAGTAGATTGGAATGGATTGGAATGGAATGGAATGGAATGGAATGGAATTCAGTGGAAAAAATGAAATGGAATTGAATGGAATGGAATGTAATGGAATCGAATGGAATGGAATGGAATGGAATGGAATGGAATGGAATCGAATGGAATGGAATGGAATGGAATGGAATCGAATGGAATCGAATGGAATGGAATGGAGTGGAATGGAATGGAATGGAATGGAATGGAATGGAATCAACCCGAGTAGATTGGAATGGATTGGAATGGAATGGAATGGAATGGAATGGAATGGAATGGAATCGAATGGAATCTAATGGAATCGAATGGAATGGAGTGGAATAGAATGGAATCAACCCGAGTAGAACGGAATGGAATGGAACGGAACGGAACGGAACGGAACGGAACGGAACCGAATGGAATGGAGTGAAATGGAATGGAATCGAATGGAATGGAACGGAACCGAATGGAATGGAAAGAAGGGAATTAAATGGAGTGGAATGGAATGGAATGGAATGGAATGGAATGGAGTGGAATGGAATGGAATTCAATAGAATAGAATGGAATGGAATGGAATGGAATGGAATGGAATGGAATCGAATGGAATAGAATGGAATCGAATGGAATGGAGTGGAATAGAATGGAATCAACCCGAGCAGAACGGAATGGAATGGAACGGAACGGAACGGAACGGAACGGAACGGAACGGAACCGAATGGAATGGAGTGAAATGGAATGGAATCGAATGGAATCGAATGGAACCGAATGGAATGGAAAGAAGGGAATTAAATGGAGTGGAATGGAATGGAATGGAATGGAATGGAATCAACCCGAGTAGAATGGAATGGATTGGAATGGAATGCAATGGAGTGGAAAGGAATGGAATTCAATAGAATAGAATGGAATGGAATGGAATGGAATGGAATGGAATCGAATGGAATAGAATGGAATCGAATGGAATGGAGTGGAATAGAATGGAATCAACCTGAATAGAACGGAACGGAACGGAACGGAACGGAACGGAATGGAATTGAGTGAAATCGAATGGAATCGAATGGAATCGATAGGAACCGAATGGAATGGAATGGAAGGGAATGGAATGGAATGGAATGGAATCAACCCGAGTAGAATGGAATGGATTGGAATGGAATGGAATGGAGTGGAATGGAATGGAATGGAGTGGAATGGAATGGAATGGAATGGAATGGAATGGAATGGAATGGAATGGAATGGAATGGAATGGAATGGAATGGAATTCAATGGAATAGAATGGAATGGAATGGAATGGAATGGAATGAACCCGAGTTGAACGGAATGGAATGGAATGGGATGGAATGGAATGGAATGGAATGGAATGGAATGGAATGGAATGGAATGGAATGGAATGGAATTGATTCGAATGGAATGGAATGGAATGGAATAGTATCGAAAGGAATGGAATGGAATGGAATGCAATGGAATGGAATGGAATGGAATGGAATGGAATGGAATGGAATGGAATGGAATGGAATGGAATGGAATGGAATGGAATGGAATGGAATGGAATCAACCCGAGTACAATGGAGTGGATTGGAATGGAATGGAATGGAATGGAATGGAATGGACTTCAACGGAATAGAATGGAATGGAATGGAATGGAATTGAATGGAATGGAATGGAATAGAATGGAATCGGATGGAATGGAGTGGAATGGAATGGAATGGAATGGAATGGAATGGAATGGAATGGAATGGAATGGAATGGAATGGAATCAACCCGAGTAGAACGGAATGGAATGGAATGGAATGGAATGGAATGGAATGGAATGGAATGGAATGGAATGGAATGGAATGGAATTCAATGGAATAGAATGGAATGGAATGGAATAGAATGGAATGGAATGGAATTGAATGGAATGGAATGGAATGGAATGGAATGGAATGGAATGGAATGGGATGGAATGGAATGGAATGGAATGGAATGGAATGTAATCAACCAGAGTAGAACGGAATGGATTGGAATGGAAAGGAATGGAATGGAATGGAATGGAATGAATGGAATGGAATGGAATCGAATGGAATCGAATGGAATCGAATGGAATGGAACGGAATGGAATGGAATGGAATGGAATGGAATGGAATCAACCCGAGTAGAACGGAGTGGATTGGAATGGAATGGAATGGAATGGAATGGACTTCAATGGAATAGAATGGAATGGAATGGAATGGAATTGAATTGAATGGAATGGAATGGAATGTAATGGAATGGAATCGAATGGAATCGAATGGAATCGAATGGAATGGAATGGAATGGAATGGAATCGAATGGAATGGAACGGAATGGAATGGAATGGAATGGAATGGAATGGAATGGAATGGAATGGAATTCAATGGAATAGAATGGAATGGAATGAAATGGAATGGAATCAACCCGAGAAGAATGGAATGGATTGTAATTGAATGGAATGGAATGGAATGGAATGGAATGGAATGGAATGGAATGGAATGGAATGGAATGGAATGGAATGGAATGGAATCAACCCGAGTAGAACGGAATGGAATGGAACGGAATGGAATGGAAAGGAATGGAATGGAATGGAATGGAATTCAATGGAATGGAATGGAATGGAATGGAAGGGAATGGAATCAACCCGAGTAGAACGGAATGGAATGGAATGGAATGGAATGGAATGGAATGTAATGGAATGGAATGGAATTCAATGGAATAGAATGGAATGGAATGGAATGGAATGGAATGAACCCGAGTAGAACGGAATGGAATGGAATGGAATGGAATGGAATGGAATGGAATGGAATGGAATGGAATGGAATGGAATCAACCCGAGTAGAATGGAATGGAATGGAATGGAATGGAATGGAATGGAATTCTGTGGAATAGAATGAAATGAAATGGAATGGAATGGAATGGAATGGAATGGAAAGGAATGGAATGGAATGGAATGGAATGGAATGGAATGGAATGGAATGGAATGAACCCGAGTAGAACGGAATGGAATGGAATGGAACGGAATGGAATGGAATGGAATTCAATAGAATAGAATGGAAGGGAATGGAAAGGAATGGAAAGGAATGGAATGGAATGGAATGGAATCGAATGGAATCGAATGGAATCGAATGGAATGGAGTGGAATAGAATGGAATCAACCCGAATAGAACGGAACGGAACGGAACAGGACGGAACGGAACGGAATGGAATGGAGTGAAATGGAATGGAATCAAATGGAATCGAATGGAACCGAATGGAATGGAATGGAAGGGAATGGAATGCAATGGAATGGAATGGAATGGAATGGAATCAACCCGAGTAGAATGGAATGGACTGGAATGGAATGGAATGGAATGGAATGGAATGGAATGGAATGGAATGGAATGGAATCAACCCGAGTAAAACGGAATGGAATGGAATGGAATGGAATGGAATGGAATGGAATGGAACGGAATCAACCCGAGTAGAACGGAATGGAATGGAATGGAATGTAATGGAATGGAATGGAATGGAATGGAATGGAATGGAATGGAATGGAATGGAATGGAATGGAATGGAATGGAATTCAATGGAATATAATGGAATGGAATGGAATGGAATGGAATGGAATGAACCCGAGTAGAACGGAATGGAATGGAATGGAATTGAATGGAATGGAATGGAATGGAATGGAATGGAATGGAATGGAATCGAATGGAATGGAACGGAATGGAATGGAATGGAATGGAATGGAATGGAATGGAATGGAATGGAATTCAATGGAATAGAATGGAATGGAATGAAATGGAATGGAATCAACCCGAGTAGAACGGAATGGAAAGGAATGGAATGGAATGGAATGGAATTCAATGGAATGGAATGGAATGGAATGGAAGGGAATGGAATTAACCCGAGTAGAACGGAATGGAATGGAATGGAATGGAATGGAATGGAATGGAATGGAATGGAATGGAATGGAATTCAATGGAATGGAATGGAATGGAATGGAATGGAATGGAATCAACCCGAGTAGAATGGAATGGAATGGAATGGAATGGAATGGAATGGAATGGAATTCTGTTGGATAGAATGAAATGAAATGGAATGGAATGGAATGGAATGGAATGGAATGGAATGGAATGGAATGGAATGGAATGGAATGGAATGAACCCGAGTAGAACGGAATGGAATGGAATGGAACGGAATGGAATGGAATGGAATTCAATAGAATAGAATGGAAGGGAATGGAAAGGAATGGAAAGGAATGGAATGGAATGGAATGGAATCGAATGGAATCGAATGGAATCGAATGGAATGGAGTGGAATAGAATGGAATCAACCCGAATAGAACGGAACGGAACGGAACAGAACGGAACGGAACGGAATGGAATGGAGTGAAATGGAATGGAATCAAATGGAATCGAATGGAACCGAATGGAATGGAATGGAAGGGAATGGAATGCAATGGAATGGAATGGAATGGAATGGAATCAACCCGAGTAGAATGGAATGGACTGGAATGGAATGGAATGGAATGGAATGGAAGGGAATGGAATGGAATGGAATGGAATGGAATGGAATCAACCCGAGTAGAACGGAATGGAATGGAACGGAATGGAATGGAATGGAATGGAATGGAATGGAATGCAATGGAATGGAATGGAATGGAATGGAATGGAATTCATTGGAATGGAATGGAATGGAATTGAATGGAATGGAATCAACCCGAGTAGAACGGAATGGAATGGAATGGAATGGAATGGAATGGAATTTAATGGAATGGAATTCAATGGAATGGAATTCAATGGAATAGAACGGAATGGAATGGAATGGAATGGAATGAACCCGAGTAGAACGGAATGGAATGGAATGGAATTGAATGGAATGGAATGGAATGAAATGGAATGGAATCGAATGGAATCGAATGGAATGCAATGGAGTGGAATGGAATGGAATGGAATGGAATGGAATCGAATGGAATCGAATGGAATCGAATGGAATGGAATGGAATGGAAAGGAATGGAAAGGAATGGAATGGAATGGAATCAACCCGAGTAGATTGGAATGGATTGGAATGGAATGGAATGGAATGGAATGGAATTCAGTGGAAAAAATGAAATGGAATTGAATGGAATGGAATGTAATGGAATCGAATGGAATGGAATGGAATGGAATGGAATGGAATGGAATCGAATGGAATGGAATGGAATGGAATGGAATCGAATGGAATCGAATGGAATGGAATGGAGTGGAATGGAATGGAATGGAATGGAATGGAATGGAATCAACCCGAGTAGATTGGAATGGATTGGAATGGAATGGAATGGAATGGAATGGAATGGAATGGAATGGAATCGAATGGAATCTAATGGAATCGAATGGAATGGAGTGGAATAGAATGGAATCAACCCGAGTAGAACGGAATGGAATGGAACGGAACGGAACGGAACGGAACGGAACGGAACCGAATGGAATGGAGTGAAATGGAATGGAATCGAATGGAATCGAACGGAACCGAATGGAATGGAAAGAAGGGAATTAAATGGAGTGGAATGGAATGGAATGGAATGGAATGGAATGGAATGGAATGGAATGGAATGGAATGGAATTGAATGGAATCAACCCGAGTAGAATGGAATGGATTGGAATGGAATGGAATGGAATGGAATCGAATGGAATGGAATGGAATCGAAAGGAATGGAAAGGAATGGAATGGACGCGAGTAGAACGGAATGGAATGGAATGGAATGGAATGGAATGGAATGGAATGGAATGGAATGGAATGAACCCGAGTAGAACGGAATGGAATGGAATGGAATGGAATGGAATGGAATGGAATGGAATGGAATGGAATGGAATGGAATCAACCCGAGTAGAATGGAATGGATAGGAATGGAATGGAATGGAATGGAATGTAATTCAATAGAATGGAATGGAGGGGAATGGAAAGGAATGGAATGGAATGGAATGGAATCGAATGGAATCGAATGGAATCGAATGGAATGGAGTGGAATAGAGTGGAATCAACCCGAATAGAACGGAACGGAACGGAACGGAACGGAATGGAATGGAGTGTAATGGAATGGAATCAAATGGAGTCGAATGGAACCGAATGGAATGGAATGGAAGGGAATGGAATGGAATGGAATGGAATTGAATGGAATGGAATGGAATGGAATCAACCCGAGTAGAACGGAATGGAATGGAATGGAATGGAATGGAATGGAATGGAATGGAATGGAATGCAATGGAATGGAATGGAATGGAATGGAATGGAATTCATTGGAATGGAATGGAATGGAATTGAATGGAATGGAATCAACCCAAGTAGAACGGAATGGAATGGAATGGAATGGAATGGAATGGAATGGAATGGAATGGAATGGAATTCAATGGAATGGAATTCAATGGAATAGAATGGAATGGAATGGAATGGAATGGAATGGAATGAACCCGAGTAGAACGGAATGGAATGGAATGGAATTGAATGGAATGGAATGGAATGGAATGGAATGGAATGGAATCGAATGGAATGGAATGGAATGGAATGGAATGGAATGGAATGGAATGGAATGGAATGGAATGGAATCAACCCGAGTAGAACGGAATGGAATGGAATGGAATGGAATGGAATGGAATGGAATGGAATGGAATGGAATGGAATTCAATGGAATAGAATGGAATGGATTGGAATAGAATGGAATGGAATGGAATTGAATCGAATGGAATGGAATGGAATGGAATGGAATGGAATGGAGTGGAATGGAATGGAATGGAATGGAATGGAATGGAATGGAATGGAATGGAATGGAATGGAATCAACCCGAGTAGAACGGAATGGAATGGAATGGAATGGAATGGAATGGAATGGAATGGAATGGAGTGGAATGGAATGGAATGGAATGGAATGGAGTGGAATGGAATGGAATGGAATGGAATGGAATGGAATGGAATGGAATGGAATGGAATGGAATCAACCCGAGTAGAACGGAATGGAATGGAATAGAATGGAATGGAATGGAATGGAATTGAATGGAATGGAATGGAATAGAATGGAATCGGATGGAATGGAGTGGAATGGAATGGAATGGAATGGAATGGAATGGAATGGAATGGAATGGAATGGAATGGAATCAACCCGAGTAGAACGGAATGGAATGGAATGGAATGGAATGGAATGGAATGGAATGGAATGGAATGGAATGGAATGGAATGGAATTCAACGGAATAGAATGGAATGGAATGGAATAGAATGGAATGGAATGGAATTGAATCGAATGGAATGGAATGGAATGGAATGGAATGGAATGGAATGGAATGGAATGGAATGGAATGGAATGGAATTGAATGGAATGAAATCAACCCGAGTAGAACGGAATGGATTGGAATGGAGAGGAATGGAATGGAATGGAATGGAATGAATGGAATGGAATGGAATGGAATGGAATCGAATGGAATCGAATGGAATCGAATGGAATGGAACGGAATGGAATGGAATGGAATGGAATGGAATGGAATGGAATCAACCCGAGTAGAATGGAGTGGATTGGAATGGAATGGAATGGAATGGAATGGACTTCAATGGAATAGAATGGAATGGAATGGAATGGAATTGAATGGAATGGAATGGAATGTAATGTAATGGAATGGAATCGAATGGAATCGAATGGAATCGAATGGAATGGAATGGAATCGAATGGAATCGAATGGAATGGAACGGAATGGAATGGAATGGAATGGAATGGAATGGAATGGAATGGAATTCAATGGAATAGAATGGAATGGAATGAAATGGAATGGAATCAACCCGAGAAGAATGGAATGGATTGTAATGGAATGGAATGGAATGGAATGGAATGGAATGGAATGGAATGGAATGGAATGGAATGGAATCAACCCGAGTAGAACGGAATGGAATGGAACGGAATGGAATGGAATGGAATGGAATGGAATGGAATGGAACAGAATCATCCCGAGTAGAACGGAATGGAATGGAATGGAATGGAATGGAATGGAATGGAATGGAATGGAATGGAATGGAATGGAATGGAATTCAATGGAATAGAATGGAATGGAATGGAATGGAATGGAATGGAATGAACCCGAGTAGAACGGAATGGAATGGAATGGAATTGAATGGAATGGAATGGAATGGAATGGAATCAACCCGAGTAGAACGGAATGGATTGGAATGGAAAGGAATGGAATGGAATGGAATGGAATGAATGGAATGGAATGGAATGGAATGGAATGGAATGGAATCGAATGGAATCGAATGGAATGGAACGGAATGGAATGGAATGGAATGGAATGGAATGGAATCAACCCGAGTAGAACGGAGTGGATTGGAATGGAATGGAATGGAATGGAATGGACTTCAATGGAATAGAATGGAATGGAATGGAATGGAATTGAATGGAATGGAATGGAATGGAATGGAATGGAATGGAATGGAATCGAATGGAATCGAATGGAATCGAATGGAATGGAATGGAATGGAATGGAATCGAATGGAATGGAACGGAATGGAATGGAATGGAATGGAATGGAATGGAATGGAATGGAATGGAATTCAATGGAATAGAATGGAATGGAATGAAATGGAATGGAATCAACCCGAGAAGAATGGAATGGATTGTAATGGAATGGAATGGAATGGAATGGAATGGAATGGAATGGAATGGAATGGAATGGAAAGGAATGGAATGGAATCAACCCGAGTAGAACGGAATGGAATGGAATGGAATGGAATGGAAAGGAATGGAATGGAATGGAATGGAATTCAATGGAATGGAATGGAATGGAATGGAAGGGAATGGAATCAACCCGAGTAGAACGGAATGGAATGGAATGGAATGGAATGGAATGGAATGGAATGGAATGGAATGGAATGGAATTCAATGGAATAGAATGGAATGGAATGGAATGGAATGGGATGAACCCGAGTAGAACGGAAGGGAATGGAATGGAATGGAATGGAATGGAATGGAATGGAATGGAATGGAGTGGAATGGAATGGAATGGAATGGAATGGAATGGAATGGAATGGAATCAACCCGAGTAGAATGGAATGGAATGGAATGGAATGGAATCAACCCGAGTAGAATGGAATGGAATGGAATGGAATGGAATGGAATGGAATGGAATGTAATTCTGTGGAATAGAATGAAATGAAATGGAATGGAATGGAATGGAATGGAATGGAAAGGAATGGAATGGAATGGAATGGAATGGAATGGAATGGAATGGAATGGAATGGAATGGAATGAACCCGAGTAGAACGGAATGGAATGGAATGGAATGGAATGGAATGGAATGGAATTCAATAGAATAGAATGGAAGGGAATGGAAAGGAATGGAAAGGAATGGAATGGAATGGAATGGAATCGAATGGAATCGAATGGAATCGAATGGAATGGAGTGGAATAGAATGGAATCAACCCGAATAGAACGGAACGGAACGGAACAGAACGGAACGGAACGGAATGGAATGGAGTGAAATGGAATGGAATCAAATGGAATCGAATGGAACCGAATGGAATGGAATGGAAGGGAATGGAATGCAATGGAATGGAATGGAATGGAATGGAATGGAATGGAATGGAATCAACCCGAGTAGAACGGAATGGAATGGAATGGAATGGAATGGAATGGAATGGAATGGAATGGAATGGAATCAACCCGAGTAGAACGGAATGGAATGGAATGGAATGGAATGGAATGGAATGGAATGGAATGGAATTCAATGGAATAGAATGGAATGGAATGGAATAGAATGGAATGGAATGGAATGGAATGGAATGGAATGAACCCGAGTAGAACGGAATGGAATGGAATGGAATTGAATGGAATGGAATGGAATGGAATGGAATGGAATCGAATGGAATGGAATGGAATGGAATGGAATGGAATGGAATGGAATCGAATGGAATGGAATGGAATGGAATCGAATGGAATGGAATGGAACGGAATGGAATGGAATGGAATGGAATGGAATGGAATGGAATCAACCCGAGTAGATTGGAATGGATTGGAATGGAATGAAATGGAATGGAATGGAATTCAATGGAAAAAATGAAATGGAATGGAATGGAGAGAATTTAATGGAATGGAGTGGAATAGAATGGAATCAACCCGAGTAGAATGGAATGGAATGGAACGGAATGGAACGGAATGGAACGGAATGGAACGGAACGGAATGGAATGGAGGGAAATGGAATGGAATCGAATGGAATGGAACGGAACCGAATGGAATGGGAAGAAGGGAACGGAATGGAATGGAATGGAATGGAATGGAATGGAATCAACCCGAGTAGAATGGAATGGATTGGAATGGAATGGAATGGAATTCAATGGAATAGAATGAAATGGAATCGAATGGAATGGAATGGAATGGAATCGAATGGAATCGAATGGAATCGAATGGAATGGAGTGGAAGAGAATGGAATCATCTCGAGTAGAATGGAATGTAATGGAACGGAATGGAACGGAATGGAACGGAATGAAACGGAAAGGAATGGAATGGAGTGAAATGGAATGGAATCGAATGGAATCGAATGGAACCGAATGGAATGGAATGGAACGGAATGGAATGGAATGGACTGGAATGGAATGGAATCAACCCTAGTAGAATGTAATGGATTGGAATGGAATGGAATGGAATGGAATCGAATGGAATCGAATGGAATCGAATGGAATGGAATGGAATGGAATGGAATCAACCCGAGTAGAACGGAATGGAATGGAATGGAATGGAATGGAATGGAATGGAATGGAATGGAATGGAATGGAATCGAATGGAATTGAATGGAATCAAATGGAATGGAATGGAATCGAATGTAATCAACCCGAGTAGAACGGAATGGAATGGAATGGAATGGAATGGAATGGAATGGACTGGAATGGAATGGAATGGAATTGAGTGGAATGGAATGGAATGGAATGGAATGGAATGGAATGGAACGGAATGGAATCAACACGAGTAGAACGGAATGGAATGGAATGGAATGGAATGGAATGGAATGGAATGGAATTCAATGGAATGGAACGGAATGGAATGTAATGGAATGGAATGGAATGGAATGGAATGGAATGGAATGGAATGGAATGGAATCAACCCGAGTAGATTGGAATGGAATGGAATGGAATGGAATGGAATGGAATCAACCCGAGTAGAACGGAATGGAATGGAATTGAATGGAATGGAATGGAATGGAATGGAATGGAATGGAATTCAATGGAATGGAATGGAATGGAATGGAATCAACCCGAGTAGAAAGGAATGGAATGGAATGGAAAGGAATGGAATGGAATGGAATGGAATGGAATGGAATGGAATGGAATGGAATTCAATGGAATGGAACGGAATGGAATGTAATGTAATGGAATGGAATGGAATGGAATGGAATGGAATGGAATCAACCCGAGTAGATTGGAATGGATTGGAATGGAATGAAATGGAATGGAATGGAATTCAATGGAAAAAATGAAATGGAATGGAATGGAATGGAATGGAATGGAATGGAATAGAATCGAATGGAATCGAATGGAATCGAATGGAATGGAGAGGAATAGAATGGAATCAACCCGAGTAGAATATAATGGAATGGAACGGAATGGAACGGAATGGAACGGAATGGAACGGAACGGAATGGAATGGAGTGAAATGGAATGGAATCGAATGGAATTGAACGGAACCGAATGGAATGGGAAGAAGGGAACGGAATGGAATGGAATGGAATGGAATGGAATGGAATCAACCCGAGTAGAATGGAATGGATTGGAATGGAATGGAATGGAATGGAATGGAATTCAATGGAATAGAATGAAATAGAATGGAATGGAATGGAATGGAATGGAATCGAATGGAATCAAATGGAATCGAATGGAATGGAAGTGGAAGAGAATGGAATCAACTCGAGTAGAACGGAATGGAATGGAACGGAATGGAACGGAATGGAACGGAATGAAACTGGACGGAACGGAATGGAGTGAAATGGAATGGAATCGAATGGAATCGAATGGAACCGAATGGAATGGAATGGAACGGAATGGAATGGAATGGACTGGAATGGAATGGAATCAACCCTAGTAGAATGTAATGGATTGGAATGGAATGGAATGGAATGGAATGGAATGGAATGGAATCGAATGGAATCGAATGGAATGGAATGGAATGGAATGGAATGGAATGGAATGGAATGGAATCAACCCGAGTAGAACGGAATGGAATGGAATGGAATGGAATGGAATGGAATGGAATGGAATGGAATGGAATGGAATGGAATCGAATGGAATTGAATGGAATCGAATGGAATGGAATGGAATCGAATGAAATCAACCCGAGTAGAACGGAATGGAATGGAATGGAATGGAATGGAATGGAATGGAATGGAATGGAATGGAATTGAGTGGAATGGAATGGAATGGAATGGAATGGAATGGAATGGAATGGAATGGAATGGAATGGAATGGAATGGACGCGAGTAGAACGGAATGGAATGGAATGGAATGGAATGGAACGGAACGGAATGGAATGGAATGGAATGGAATGGAATGGAATGGAATGGAATGGAATGGACGCGAGTAGAACGGAATGGAATGGAATGGAATGGAATGGAACGGAATTGAGTGGAATGGAATGGAATGGAATGGAATGGAATGGAATGGAATGGAATGGAATGGACTCAACACGAGTAGAACGGAATGGAATGGAATGGAATGGAATGGAATGGAATGGAATGGAATGGAATGGAATGGAATGCAATGGAATGGAATGGAATGGAATGGAATCAACCCGAGTAGAACGGAATGGAATGGAATGGAAAGGAATGGAATGGAATGGAATGGAATGGAATGGAATGGAATGGAATTCAATGGAATGGAACGGAATGGAATGGAATGGAATGGAATGGAATGGAATGGAATGGAATGGAATGGAGTGGAATGGAATCAACCCGAGTAGATTGGAATGGATTGGAATGGAATGAAATGGAATGGAATGGAATTCAATGGAAAAAATGAAATGGAATGGAATGGAATGGAATGGAATAGAATCGAATGGAATCGAATGGAATCGAATGGAATGGAGAGGAATAGAATGGAATCAACCCGAGTAGAATGGAATGGAATGGAACGGAATGGAACGGAATGGAACGGAATGGAACGGAACGGAATGGAATGGAGTGAAATGGAATGGAATCGAATGGAATCGAACGGAACCGAATGGAATGGGAAGAAGGGAACGGAATGGAATGGAATGGAATGGAATGGAATGGAATCAACCCGAGTAGAATGGAATGGATTGGAATAGAATGGAATGGAATGGAATGGAATTCAATGGAATAGAATGAAATGGAATGGAATGGAATGGAATGGAATCGAATGGAATCGAATGGAATCGAATGGAATGGAGTGGAATGGAATGGAATGGAATCAACCCGAGTAGAACGGAATGGAATGGAATGGAATGGAATGGAATGGAATGGAATGGAATGGAATGGAATGGAATGGAATGGAATCGAATGGAATTGAATGGAATCGAATGGAATGGAATGGAATCGAATGTAATCAACCCGAGTAGAATGGAATGGAATGGAATGGAATGGAATGGAATGGAATGGAATGGAATGGAATTGAGTGGAATGGAATGGAATGGAATGGAATGGAATGGAATGGAATGGAATGGAATGGAATCAACACGAGTAGAACGGAATGGAATGGAATGGAATGGAATGGAATGGAATGGAATGGAATGGAATTCAATGGAATGAAATGGAATGGAATGGAATCAACCCGAGTAGAACGGAATGGAATGGAATGGAAAGGAATGGAATGGAATGGAATGGAATGGAATGGAATGGAATGGAATTCAATGGAATGGAACGGAATGCAATGGAATGGAATGGAATGGAATGGAATGGAATGGAATGGAATGGAGTGGAATGGAATGGAATGGAATGGAATGGAATGGAATGGAATGGAATTCAATGGAATAGAATGGAATGGAATGGAATGGAATGGAATCAACCCGAGTAGAAAGGAATGGAACGGAATGGAATGGAATGGAATGGAATGGAATGGAATGGAATGGAATGGAATGGAATGGAATGGAATGCAATGCAGTGGAATGGAATCGAATGGAATCGAATCGAATGGACTGTAATGAAATGGAATGGAATGGAATGGAATGGAATGGAATGGAATGGAATGGAATGGAATGGAATTGAATGGAATCAACCCGAGTAGAATGGAATGGATTGGAATGGAATGGAATGGAATGGAATCGAATGGAATGGAATGGAATCGAAAGGAATGGAAAGGAATGGAATGGACGCGAGTAGAACGGAATGGAATGGAATGGAATGGAATGGAATGGAATGGAATGGAATGGAATGGAATGGAATCAACCCGAGTAGAACGGAATGGAATGGAATGGAATGGAATGGAATGGAATGGAATGGAATGGAATGGAATGGAATGGAATCTACCCGAGTAGAATGGAATGGATAGGAATGGAATGGAATGGAATGGAATGTAATTCAATAGAATGGAATGGAGGGGAATGGAAAGGAATGGAATGGAATGGAATGGAATCGAATGGAATCGAATGGAATCGAATGGAATGGAGTGGAATAGAGTGGAATCAACCCGAATAGAATGGAACGGAAGGGAACGGAACGGAACGGAACGGAATGGAATGGAGTGTAATGGAATGGAATCAAATGGAGTCGAATGGAACCGAATGGAATGGAATGGAAGGGAATGGAATGGAATGGAATGGAATGGAATGGAATGGAATGGAATGGAATCAACCCGAGTAGAACGGAATGGAATGGAATGGAATGGAATGGAATGGAATGGAATGGAATGGAATGCAATGGAATGGAATGGAATGGAATGGAATGGAATTCATTGGAATGGAATGGAATGGAATTGAATGGAATGGAATCAACCCGAGTAGAACGGAATGGAATGGAATGGAATGGAATGGAATGGAATTTAATGGAATGGAATTCAATGGAATGGAATTCAATGGAATAGAACGGAATGGAATGGAATGGAATGGAATGAACCCGAGTAGAACGGAATGGAATGGAATGGAATTGAATGGAATGGAATGGAATGAAATGGAATGGAATCGAATGGAATCGAATGGAATGCAATGGAGTGGAATGGAATGGAATGGAATGGAATGGAATGGAATCGAATGGAATCGAATGGAATCGAATGGAATGGAATGGAATGGAAAGGAATGGAAAGGAATGGAATGGAATGGAATCAACCCGAGTAGATTGGAATGGATTGGAATGGAATGGAATGGAATGGAATGGAATTCAGTGGAAAAAATGAAATGGAATTGAATGGAATGGAATGTAATGGAATCGAATGGAATGGAATGGAATGGAATGGAATGGAATGGAATCGAATGGAATGGAATGGAATGGAATGGAATCGAATGGAATCGAATGGAATGGAATGGAGTGGAATGGAATGGAATGGAATGGAATGGAATGGAATCAACCCGAGTAGATTGGAATGGATTGGAATGGAATGGAATGGAATGGAATGGAATGGAATGGAATCGAATGGAATCTAATGGAATCGAATGGAATGGAGTGGAATAGAATGGAATCAACCCGAGTAGAACGGAATGGAATGGAACGGAACGGAACGGAACGGAACGGAACGGAACCGAATGGAATGGAGTGAAATGGAATGGAATCGAATGGAATCGAACGGAACCGAATGGAATGGAAAGAAGGGAATTAAATGGAGTGGAATGGAATGGAATGGAATGGAATGGAATGGAGTGGAATGGAATGGAATTCAATAGAATAGAATGGAATGGAATGGAATGGAATGGAATGGAATGGAATCGAATGGAATAGAATGGAATCGAATGGAATGGAGTGGAATAGAATGGAATCAACCCGAGCAGAACGGAATGGAATGGAACGGAACGGAACGGAACGGAACGGAACGGAACGGAACCGAATGGAATGGAGTGAAATGGAATGGAATCGAATGGAATCGAATGGAACCGAATGGAATGGAAAGAAGGGAATTAAATGGAGTGGAATGGAATGGAATGGAATGGAATGGAATCAACCCGAGTAGAATGGAATGGATTGGAATGGAATGCAATGGAGTGGAAAGGAATGGAATTCAATAGAATAGAATGGAATGGAATGGAATGGAATGGAATGGAATCGAATGGAATAGAATGGAATCGAATGGAATGGAGTGGAATAGAATGGAATCAACCTGAATAGAACGGAACGGAACGGAACGGAACGGAACGGAATGGAATTGAGTGAAATCGAATGGAATCGAATGGAATCGATAGGAACCGAATGGAATGGAATGGAAGGGAATGGAATGGAATGGAATGGAATCAACCCGAGTAGAATGGAATGGATTGGAATGGAATGGAATGGAGTGGAATGGAATGGAATGGAGTGGAATGGAATGGAATGGAATGGAATGGAATGGAATGGAATGGAATGGAATGGAATGGAATGGAATGGAATTCAATGGAATAGAATGGAATGGAATGGAATGGAATGGAATGAACCCGAGTTGAACGGAATGGAATGGAATGGGATGGAATGGAATGGAATGGAATGGAATGGAATGGAATGGAATGGAATGGAATGGAATGGAATTGATTCGAATGGAATGGAATGGAATGGAATAGTATCGAAAGGAATGGAATGGAATGGAATGCAATGGAATGGAATCGAATGGAATGGAATGGAATGGAATCAACCCGAGTACAATGGAGTGGATTGGAATGGAATGGAATGGAATGGAATGGAATGGACTTCAATGGAATAGAATGGAATGGAATGGAATGGAATTGAATGGAATGGAATGGAATAGAATGGAATCGGATGGAATGGAGTGGAATGGAATGGAATGGAATGGAATGGAATGGAATGGAATGGAATGGAATGGAATGGAATCAACCCGAGTAGAACGGAATGGAATGGAATGGAATGGAATGGAATGGAATGGAATGGAATGGAATGGAATGGAATGGAATTCAATGGAATAGAATGGAATGGAATGGAATAGAATGGAATGGAATGGAATTGAATCGAATGGAATGGAATGGAATGGAATGGAATGGAATGGAATGGGATGGAATGGAATGGAATGGAATGGAATGTAATCAACCAGAGTAGAACGGAATGGATTGGAATGGAAAGGAATGGAATGGAATGGAATGGAATGAATGGAATGGAATGGAATCGAATGGAATCGAATGGAATCGAATGGAATGGAACGGAATGGAATGGAATGGAATGGAATGGAATGGAATCAACCGGAGTAGAACGGAGTGGATTGGAATGGAATGGAATGGAATGGAATGGACTTCAATGGAATAGAATGGAATGGAATGGAATGGAATTGAATTGAATGGAATGGAATGGAATGTAATGGAATGGAATCGAATGGAATCGAATGGAATCGAATGGAATGGAATGGAATGGAATGGAATCGAATGGAATGGAACGGAATGGAATGGAATGGAATGGAATGGAATGGAATGGAATGGAATGGAATTCAATGGAATAGAATGGAATGGAATGAAATGGAATGGAATCAACCCGAGAAGAATGGAATGGATTGTAATTGAATGGAATGGAATGGAATGGAATGGAATGGAATGGAATGGAATGGAATGGAATGGAATGGAATGGAATGGAATGGAATCAACCCGAGTAGAACGGAATGGAATGGAATGGAATGGAATGGAAAGGAATGGAATGGAATGGAATGGAATTCAATGGAATGGAATGGAATGGAATGGAAGGGAATGGAATCAACCCGAGTAGAACGGAATGGAATGGAATGGAATGGAATGGAATGGAATGTAATGGAATGGAATGGAATTCAATGGAATAGAATGGAATGGAATGGAATGGAATGGAATGAACCCGAGTAGAACGGAATGGAATGGAATGGAATGGAATGGAATGGAATGGAATGGAATGGAATGGAATGGAATCAACCCGAGTAGAATGGAATGGAATGGAATGGAATGGAATGGAATGGAATTCTGTGGAATAGAATGAAATGAAATGGAATGGAATGGAATGGAATGGAATGGAAAGGAATGGAATGGAATGGAATGGAATGGAATGGAATGGAATGGAATGGAATGAACCCGAGTAGAACGGAATGGAATGGAATGGAACGGAATGGAATGGAATGGAATTCAATAGAATAGAATGGAAGGGAATGGAAAGGAACGGAAAGGAATGGAATGGAATGGAATGGAATCGAATGGAATCGAATGGAATCGAATGGAATGGAGTGGAATAGAATGGAATCAACCCGAATAGAACGGAACGGAACGGAACAGAACGGAACGGAACGGAATGGAATGGAGTGAAATGGAATGGAATCAAATGGAATCGAAAGGAACCGAATGGAATGGAATGGAAGGGAATGGAATGCAATGGAATGGAATGGAATGGAATGGAATCAACCCGAGTAGAATGGAATGGACTGGAATGGAATGGACTGGAATGGAATGGAATGGAATGGAATGGAATGGAATGGAATGGAATGGAATTCAATGGAATGGAATGGAATGGAATGGAAGGGAATGGAATCAACCCGAGTAGAACGGAATGGAATGGAATGGAATGGAATGGAATGGAATGGAATGGAATGGAATGGAATGGAATGGAATGGAATTCAATGGAATGGAATGGAATGGAATGGAATGGAATGGAATCAACCCGAGTAGAATGGAATGGAATGGAATGGAATGGAATGGAATGGAATGGAATGGAATTCTGTTGGATAGAATGAAATGGAATGGAATGGAATGGAATGGAATGGAAAGGAATGGAATGGAATGGAATGGAATGGAATGGAATGGAATGGAATGAACCCGAGTAGAACGGAATGGAATGGAATGGAACGGAATGGAATGGAATGGAATTCAATAGAATAGAATGGAAGGGAATGGAAAGGAATGGAAAGGAATGGAATGGAATGGAATGGAATCGAATGGAATCGAATGGAATCGAATGGAATGGAGTGGAATAGAATGGAATCAACCCGAATAGAACGGAACGGAACGGAACAGGACGGAACGGAACGGAATGGAATGGAGTGAAATGGAATGGAATCAAATGGAATCGAATGGAACCGAATGGAATGGAATGGAAGGGAATGGAATGCAATGGAATGGAATGGAATGGAATGGAATCAACCCGAGTAGAATGGAATGGACTGGAATGGAATGGAATGGAATGGAATGGAATGGAATGGAATGGAATGGAATGGAATGGAATGGAATCAACCCGAGTAAAACGGAATGGAATGGAATGGAATGGAATGGAATGGAATGGAATGGGACGGAATCAACCCGAGTAGAACGGAATGGAATGGAATGGAATGTAATGGAATGGAATGGAATGGAATGGAATGGAATGGAATGGAATGGAATGGAATGGAATTCAATGGAATATAATGGAATGGAATGGAATGGAATGGAATGAACCCGAGTAGAACGGAATGGAATGGAATGGAATTGAATGGAATGGAATGGAATGGAATGGAATGGAATGGAATGGAATCGAATGGAATGGAACGGAATGGAATGGAATGGAATGGAATGGAATGGAATGGAATGGAATGGAATGGAATTCAATGGAATAGAATGGAATGGAATGAAATGGAATGGAATCAACCCGAGTAGAACGGAATGGAAAGGAATGGAATGGAATGGAATGGAATTCAATGGAATGGAATGGAATGGAATGGAAGGGAATGGAATTAAACCGAGTAGAACGGAATGGAATGGAATGGAATGGAATGGAATGGAATGGAATGGAATGGAATGGAATGGAATTCAATGGAATGGAATGGAATGGAATGGAATGGAATGGAATCAACCCGAGTAGAATGGAATGGAATGGAATGGAATGGAATGGAATGGAATGGAATTCTGTTGGATAGAATGAAATGAAATAGAATGGAATGGAATGGAATGGAATGGAATGGAATGGAATGGAATGGAATGGAATGGAATGGAATGAACCCGAGTAGAACGGAATGGAATGGAATGGAACGGAATGGAATGGAATGGAATTCAATAGAATAGAATGGAAGGGAATGGAAAGGAATGGAAAGGAATGGAATGGAATGGAATGGAATCGAATGGAATCGAATGGAATCGAATGGAATGGAGTGGAATAGAATGGAATCAACCCGAATAGAACGGAACGGAACGGAACAGAACGGAACGGAACGGAATGGAATGGAGTGAAATGGAATGGAATCAAATGGAATCGAATGGAACCGAATGGAATGGAATGGAAGGGAATGGAATGCAATGGAATGGAATGGAATGGAATGGAATCAACCCGAGTAGAATGGAATGGACTGGAATGGAATGGAATGGAATGGAATGGAATGGAATGGAATGGAATGGAATGGAATGGAATGGAATCAACCCGAGTAGAACGGAATGGAATGGAACGGAATGGAATGGAATGGAATGGAATGGAATGGAATGCAATGGAATGGAATGGAATGGAATGGAATGGAATTCATTGGAATGGAATGGAATGGAATTGAATGGAATGGAATCAACCCGAGTAGAACGGAATGGAATGGAATGGAATGGAATGGAATGGAATTTAATGGAATGGAATTCAATGGAATGGAATTCAATGGAATAGAACGGAATGGAATGGAATGGAATGGAATGAACCCGAGTAGAACGGAATGGAATGGAATGGAATTGAATGGAATGGAATGGAATGAAATGGAATGGAATCGAATGGAATCGAATGGAATGCAATGGAGTGGAATGGAATGGAATGGAATGGAATGGAATGGAATCGAATGGAATCGAATGGAATCGAATGGAATGGAATGGAATGGAAAGGAATGGAAAGGAATGGAATGGAATGGAATCAACCCGAGTAGATTGGAATGGATTGGAATGGAATGGAATGGAATGGAATGGAATTCAGTGGAAAAAATGAAATGGAATTGAATGGAATGGAATGTAATGGAATCGAATGGAATGGAATGGAATGGAATGGAATGGAATGGAATCGAATGGAATGGAATGGAATGGAATGGAATCGAATGGAATCGAATGGAATGGAATGGAGTGGAATGGAATGGAATGGAATGGAATGGAATGGAATCAACCCGAGTAGATTGGAATGGATTGGAATGGAATGGAATGGAATGGAATGGAATGGAATGGAATCGAATGGAATCTAATGGAATCGAATGGAATGGAGTGGAATAGAATGGAATCAACCCGAGTAGAACGGAATGGAATGGAACGGAACGGAACGGAACGGAACGGAACGGAACCGAATGGAATGGAGTGAAATGGAATGGAATCGAATGGAATCGAACGGAACCGAATGGAATGGAAAGAAGGGAATTAAATGGAGTGGAATGGAATGGAATGGAATGGAATGGAATGGAGTGGAATGGAATGGAATTCAATAGAATAGAATGGAATGGAATGGAATGGAATGGAATGGAATGGAATCGAATGGAATAGAATGGAATCGAATGGAATGGAGTGGAATAGAATGGAATCAACCCGAGCAGAACGGAATGGAATGGAACGGAACGGAACGGAACGGAACGGAACGGAACGGAACCGAATGGAATGGAGTGAAATGGAATGGAATCGAATGGAATCGAATGGAACCGAATGGAATGGAAAGAAGGGAATTAAATGGAGTGGAATGGAATGGAATGGAATGGAATGGAATCAACCCGAGTAGAATGGAATGGATTGGAATGGAATGCAATGGAGTGGAAAGGAATGGAATTCAATAGAATAGAATGGAATGGAATGGAATGGAATGGAATGGAATCGAATGGAATAGAATGGAATCGAATGGAATGGAGTGGAATAGAATGGAATCAACCTGAATAGAACGGAACGGAACGGAACGGAACGGAACGGAATGGAATTGAGTGAAATCGAATGGAATCGAATGGAATCGATAGGAACCGAATGGAATGGAATGGAAGGGAATGGAATGGAATGGAATGGAATCAACCCGAGTAGAATGGAATGGATTGGAATGGAATGGAATGGAGTGGAATGGAATGGAATGGAGTGGAATGGAATGGAATGGAATGGAATGGAATGGAATGGAATGGAATGGAATGGAATGGAATGGAATGGAATTCAATGGAATAGAATGGAATGGAATGGAATGGAATGGAATGAACCCGAGTTGAACGGAATGGAATGGAATGGGATGGAATGGAATGGAATGGAATGGAATGGAATGGAATGGAATGGAATGGAATGGAATGGAATTGATTCGAATGGAATGGAATGGAATGGAATAGTATCGAAAGGAATGGAATGGAATGGAATGCAATGGAATGGAATCGAATGGAATGGAATGGAATGGAATCGAATGGAATGGAATGGAATGGAATGGAATGGAATGGAATGGAATCAACCCGAGTACAATGGAGTGGATTGGAATGGAATGGAATGGAATGGAATGGAATGGACTTCAATGGAATAGAATGGAATGGAATGGAATGGAATTGAATGGAATGGAATGGAATAGAATGGAATCGGATGGAATGGAGTGGAATGGAATGGAATGGAATGGAATGGAATGGAATGGAATGGAATGGAATGGAATGGAATGGAATGGAATCAACCCGAGTAGAACGGAATGGAATGGAATGGAATGGAATGGAATGGAATGGAATGGAATGGAATGGAATGGAATGGAATTCAATGGAATAGAATGGAATGGAATGGAATAGAATGGAATGGAATGGAATTGAATCGAATGGAATGGAATGGAATGGAATGGAATGGAATGGAATGGGATGGAATGGAATGGAATGGAATGGAATGGAATGTAATCAACCAGAGTAGAACGGAATGGATTGGAATGGAAAGGAATGGAATGGAATGGAATGGAATGAATGGAATGGAATGGAATCGAATGGAATCGAATGGAATCGAATGGAATGGAACGGAATGGAATGGAATGGAATGGAATGGAATGGAATCAACCCGAGTAGAACGGAGTGGATTGGAATGGAATGGAATGGAATGGAATGGACTTCAATGGAATAGAATGGAATGGAATGGAATGGAATTGAATTGAATGGAATGGAATGGAATGTAATGGAATGGAATCGAATGGAATCGAATGGAATCGAATGGAATGGAATGGAATGGAATGGAATCGAATGGAATGGAACGGAATGGAATGGAATGGAATGGAATGGAATGGAATGGAATGGAATGGAATTCAATGGAATAGAATGGAATGGAATGAAATGGAATGGAATCAACCCGAGAAGAATGGAATGGATTGTAATTGAATGGAATGGAATGGAATGGAATGGAATGGAATGGAATGGAATGGAATGGAATGGAATGGAATGGAATGGAATGGAATGGAATGGAATGGAATCAACCCGAGTAGAACGGAATGGAATGGAATGGAATGGAATGGAAAGGAATGGAATGGAATGGAATGGAATTCAATGGAATGGAATGGAATGGAATGGAAGGGAATGGAATCAACCCGAGTAGAACGGAATGGAATGGAATGGAATGGAATGGAATGGAATGTAATGGAATGGAATGGAATTCAATGGAATAGAATGGAATGGAATGGAATGGAATGGAATGAACCCGAGTAGAACGGAATGGAATGGAATGGAATGGAATGGAATGGAATGGAATGGAATGGAATGGAATGGAATGGAATCAACCCGAGTAGAATGGAATGGAATGGAATGGAATGGAATGGAATGGAATTCTGTGGAATAGAATGAAATGAAATGGAATGGAATGGAATGGAATGGAATGGAAAGGAATGGAATGGAATGGAATGGAATGGAATGGAATGGAATGGAATGGAATGGAATGAACCCGAGTAGAACGGAATGGAATGGAATGGAACGGAATGGAATGGAATGGAATTCAATAGAATAGAATGGAAGGGAATGGAAAGGAACGGAAAGGAATGGAATGGAATGGAATGGAATCGAATGGAATCGAATGGAATCGAATGGAATGGAGTGGAATAGAATGGAATCAACCCGAATAGAACGGAACGGAACGGAACAGAACGGAACGGAACGGAATGGAATGGAGTGAAATGGAATGGAATCAAATGGAATCGAAAGGAACCGAATGGAATGGAATGGAAGGGAATGGAATGCAATGGAATGGAATGGAATGGAATGGAATCAACCCGAGTAGAATGGAATGGACTGGAATGGAATGGACTGGAATGGAATGGAATGGAATGGAATGGAATGGAATGGAATGGAATGGAATTCAATGGAATGGAATGGAATGGAATGGAAGGGAATGGAATCAACCCGAGTAGAACGGAATGGAATGGAATGGAATGGAATGGAATGGAATGGAATGGAATGGAATGGAATGGAATGGAATGGAATGGAATGGAATTCAATGGAATGGAATGGAATGGAATTCAATGGAATGGAATGGAATGGAATGGAATGGAATGGAATCAACCCGAGTAGAATGGAATGGAATGGAATGGAATGGAATGGAATGGAATGGAATTCTGTTGGATAGAATGAAATGGAATGGAATGGAATGGAATGGAATGGAAAGGAATGGAATGGAATGGAATGGAATGGAATGGAATGGAATGGAATGAACCCGAGTAGAACGGAATGGAATGGAATGGAACGGAATGGAATGGAATGGAATTCAATAGAATAGAATGGAAGGGAATGGAAAGGAATGGAAAGGAATGGAATGGAATGGAATGGAATCGAATGGAATCGAATGGAATCGAATGGAATGGAGTGGAATAGAATGGAATCAACCCGAATAGAACGGAACGGAACGGAACAGGACGGAACGGAACGGAATGGAATGGAGTGAAATGGAATGGAATCAAATGGAATCGAAAGGAACCGAATGGAATGGAATGGAAGGGAATGGAATGCAATGGAATGGAATGGAATGGAATGGAATCAACCCGAGTAGAATGGAATGGACTGGAATGGACTGGAATGGAATGGAATGGAATGGAATGGAATGGAATGGAATGGAATGGAATGGAATGGAATCAACCCGAGTAAAACGGAATGGAATGGAATGGAATGGAATGGAATGGAATGGAATGGAACGGAATCAACCCGAGTAGAACGGAATGGAATGGAATGGAATGTAATGGAATGGAATGGAATGGAATGGAATGGAATGGAATGGAATGGAATGGAATGGAATGGAATGGAATTCAATGGAATATAATGGAATGGAATGGAATGGAATGGAATGGAATGAACCCGAGTAGAACGGAATGGAATGGAATGGAATTGAATGGAATGGAATGGAATGGAATGGAATGGAATGGAATGGAATCGAATGGAATGGAACGGAATGGAATGGAATGGAATGGAATGGAATGGAATGGAATGGAATGGAATTCAATGGAATAGAATGGAATGGAATGAAATGGAATGGAATCAACCCGAGTAGAACGGAATGGAAAGGAATGGAATGGAATGGAATGGAATTCAATGGAATGGAATGGAATGGAATGGAAGGGAATGGAATTAACCCGAGTAGAACGGAATGGAATGGAATGGAATGGAATGGAATGGAATGGAATGGAATGGAATGGAATGGAATTCAATGGAATGGAATGGAATGGAATGGAATGGAATGGAATCAACCCGAGTAGAATGGAATGGAATGGAATGGAATGGAATGGAATGGAATGGAATTCTGTTGGATAGAATGAAATGAAATGGAATGGAATGGAATGGAATGGAATGGAATGGAATGGAATGGAATGGAATGGAATGGAATGGAATGAACCCGAGTAGAACGGAATGGAATGGAATGGAACGGAATGGAATGGAATGGAATTCAATAGAATAGAATGGAAGGGAATGGAAAGGAATGGAAAGGAATGGAATGGAATGGAATGGAATCGAATGGAATCGAATGGAATCGAATGGAATGGAGTGGAATAGAATGGAATCAACCCGAATAGAACGGAACGGAACGGAACAGAACGGAACGGAACGGAATGGAATGGAGTGAAATGGAATGGAATCAAATGGAATCGAATGGAACCGAATGGAATGGAATGGAAGGGAATGGAATGCAATGGAATGGAATGGAATGGAATGGAATCAACCCGAGTAGAATGGAATGGACTGGAATGGAATGGAATGGAATGGAATGGAATGGAATGGAATGGAATGGAATGGAATGGAATGGAATCAACCCGAGTAGAACGGAATGGAATGGAACGGAATGGAATGGAATGGAATGGAATGGAATGGAATGGAACGGAATCATCCCGAGTAGAACGGAATGGAATGGAATGGAATGGAATGGAATGGAATGGAATGGAATGGAATGGAATGGAATGGAATGGAATGGAATTCAATGGAATAGAATGGAATGGAATGGAATGGAATGGAATGGAATGGAATGAACCCGAGTAGAACGGAATGGAATGGAATGGAATGGAATGGAATGGAATGGAATGGAATGGAATCAACCCGAGTAGAACGGAATGGATTGGAATGGAAAGGAATGGAATGGAATGGAATGGAATGAATGGAATGGAATGGAATGGAATGGAATGGAATTGAATCGAATGGAATCGAATGGAATGGAACGGAATGGAATGGAATGGAATGGAATGGAATGGAATCAACCCGAGTAGAACGGAGTGGATTGGAATGGAATGGAATGGAATGGAATGGACTTCAATGGAATAGAATGGAATGGAATGGAATGGAATTGAATGGAATGGAATGGAATGGAATGGAATGGAATGGAATCGAATGGAATCGAATGGAATCGAATGGAATGGAATGGAATGGAATGGAATCGAATGGAATGGAACGGAATGGAATGGAATGGAATGGAATGGAATGGAATGGAATGGAATGGAATTCAATGGAATAGAATGGAATGGAATGAAATGGAATGGAATCAACCCGAGAAGAATGGAATGGATTGTAATGGAATGGAATGGAATGGAATGGAATGGAATGGAATGGAATGGAATGGAATGGAAAGGAATGGAATGGAATCAACCCGAGTAGAACGGAATGGAATGGAATGGAATGGAATGGAAAGGAATGGAATGGAATGGAATGGAATTCAATGGAATGGAATGGAATGGAATGGAAGGGAATGGAATCAACCCGAGTAGAACGGAATGGAATGGAATGGAATGGAATGGAATGGAATGGAATGGAATTCAATGGAATAGAATGGAATGGAATGGAATGGAATGGGATGAACCCGAGTAGAACGGAAGGGAATGGAATGGAATGGAATGGAATGGAATGGAATGGAATGGAATGGAGTGGAATGGAATGGAATGGAATGGAATGGAATGGAATGGAATGGAATGGAATCAACCCGAGTAGAATGGAATGGAATGGAATGGAATGGAATCAACCCGAGTAGAATGGAATGGAATGGAATGGAATGGAATGGAATGGAATGTAATTCTGTGGAATAGAATGAAATGAAATGGAATGGAATGGAATGGAATGGAATGGAAAGGAATGGAATGGAATGGAATGGAATGGAATGGAATGGAATGGAATGGAATGAACCCGAGTAGAACGGAATGGAATGGAATGGAATGGAATGGAATGGAATGGAATTCAATAGAATAGAATGGAAGGGAATGGAAAGGAATGGAAAGGAATGGAATGGAATGGAATGGAATCGAATGGAATCGAATGGAATCGAATGGAATGGAGTGGAATAGAATGGAATCAACCCGAATAGAACGGAACGGAACGGAACAGAACGGAACGGAACGGAATGGAATGGAGTGAAATGGAATGGAATCAAATGGAATCGAATGGAACCGAATGGAATGGAATGGAAGGGAATGGAATGCAATGGAATGGAATGGAATGGAATGGAATGGAATGGAATGGAATCAACCCGAGTAGAACGGAATGGAATGGAATGGAATGGAATGGAATGGAATGGAATGGAATGGAATGGAATGGAATCAACCCGAGTAGAACGGAATGGAATGGAATGGAATGGAATGGAATGGAATGGAATGGAATGGAATTCAATGGAATAGAATGGAATGGAATGGAATGGAATGGAATGGAATGAACCCGAGTAGAACGGAATGGAATGGAATGGAATTGAATGGAATGGAATGGAATGGAATGGAATGGAATCGAATGGAAAGGAATGGAATGGAATGGAATGGAATGGAATGGAATCGAATGGAATGGAATGGAATGGAATCGAATGGAATGGAATGGAACGGAATGGAATGGAATGGAATGGAATGGAATGGAATGGAATCAACCCGAGTAGATTGGAATGGATTGGAATGGAATGAAATGGAATGGAATGGAATTCAATGGAAAAAATGAAATGGAATGGAATGGAGAGAATTGAATGGAATGGAGTGGAATAGAATGGAATCAACCCGAGTAGAATGGAATGGAATGGAACGGAATGGAACGGAATGGAACGGAATGGAACGGAACGGAATGGAATGGAGGGAAATGGAATGGAATCGAATGGAATGGAACGGAACCGAATGGAATGGGAAGAAGGGAACGGAATGGAATGGAATGGAATGGAATGGAATGGAATGGAATCAACCCGAGTAGAATGGAATGGATTGGAATGGAATGGAATGGAATTCAATGGAATAGAATGAAATGGAATCGAATGGAATGGAATGGAATGGAATCGAATGGAATCGAATGGAATCGAATGGAATGGAGTGGAAGAGAATGGAATCATCTCGAGTAGAATGGAATGGAATGGAACGGAATGGAACGGAATGGAACGGAATGAAACGGAAAGGAATGGAATGGAGTGAAATGGAATGGAATCGAATGGAATCGAATGGAACCGAATGGAATGGAAAGGAACGGAATGGAATGGAATGGACTGGAATGGAATGGAATCAACCCTAGTAGAATGTAATGGATTGGAATGGAATGGAATGGAATGGAATCGAATGGAATCGAATGGAATCGAATGGAATGGAATGGAATGGAATGGAATCAACCCGAGTAGAACGGAATGGAATGGAATGGAATGGAATGGAATGGAATGGAATGGAATGGAATGGAATGGAATGGAATGGAATGGAATCGAATGGAATTGAATGGAATCAAATGGAATGGAATGGAATCGAATGTAATCAACCCGAGTAGAACGGAATGGAATGGAATGGAATGGAATGGAATGGAATGGACTGGAATGGAATGGAATGGAATTGAGTGGAATGGAATGGAATGGAATGGAATGGAATGGAATGGAACGGAATGGAATCAACACGAGTAGAACGGAATGGAATGGAATGGAATGGAATGGAATGGAATGGAATGGAATGGAATGGAATGGAATTCAATGGAATGGAACGGAATGGAATGTAATGGAATGGAATGGAATGGAATGGAATGGAATGGAATGGAATGGAATGGAATGGAATCAACCCGAGTAGATTGGAATGGAATGGAATGGAATGGAATGGAATGGAATCAACCCGAGTAGAACGGAATGGAATGGAATGGAATGGAATGGAATGGAATGGAATGGAATGGAATGGAATTCAATGGAATGGAATGGAATGGAATGGAATCAACCCGAGTAGAAAGGAATGGAATGGAATGGAAAGGAATGGAATGGAATGGAATGGAATGGAATGGAATGGAATGGAATGGAATTCAATGGAATGGAACGGAATGGAATGTAATGGAATGGAATAGAATGGAATGGAATGGAATGGAATGGAATCAACCCGAGTAGATTGGAATGGATTGGAATGGAATGAAATGGAATGGAATGGAATTCAATGGAAAAAATGAAATGGAATGGAATGGAATGGAATGGAATGGAATGGAATAGAATCGAATGGAATCGAATGGAATCGAATGGAATGGAGAGGAATAGAATGGAATCAACCCGAGTAGAATATAATGGAATGGAACAGAATGGAACGGAATGGAACGGAATGGAACGGAACGGAATGGAATGGAGTGAAATGGAATGGAATCGAATGGAATTGAACGGAACCGAATGGAATGGGAAGAAGGGAACGGAATGGAATGGAATGGAATGGAATGGAATGGAATCAACCCGAGTAGAATGGAATGGATTGGAATGGAATGGAATGGAATGGAATGGAATTCAATGGAATAGAATGAAATAGAATGGAATGGAATGGAATGGAATGGAATCGAATGGAATCAAATGGAATCGAATGGAATGGAAGTGGAAGAGAATGGAATCAACTCGAGTAGAACGGAATGGAATGGAACGGAACGGAACGGAATGGAACGGAATGAAACTGGACGGAACGGAATGGAGTGAAATGGAATGGAATCGAATGGAATCGAATGGAACCGAATGGAATGGAATGGAACGGAATGGAATGGAATGGACTGGAATGGAATGGAATGGAATGGAATCGAATGGAATGGAATGGAATGGAATGGAATGGAATGGAATGGAATCAACCCGAGTAGAACGGAATGGAATGGAATGGAATGGAATGGAATGGAATGGAATGGAATGGAATGGAATGGAATGGAATCGAATGGAATTGAATGGAATCGAATGGAATGGAATGGAATCGAATGAAATCAACCCAAGTAGAACGGAATGGAATGGAATGGAATGGAATGGAATGGAATGGAATGGAATGGAATGGAATTGAGTGGAATGGAATGGAATGGAATGGAATGGAATGGAATGGAATGGAATGGAATGGAATGGAATGGACGCGAGTAGAACGGAATGGAATGGAATGGAATGGAATGGAACGGAACGGAACGGAATGGAATGGAATGGAATGGAATGGAATGGAATGGAATGGAATGGACGCGAGTAGAACGGAATGGAATGGAATGGAATGGAATGGAACGGAATTGAGTGGAATGGAATGGAATGGAATGGAATGGAATGGAATGGAATGGAATGGAATGGAATGGAATGGACTCAACACGAGTAGAACGGAATGGAATGGAATGGAATGGAATGGAATGGAATGGAATGGAATGGAATGGAATGCAATGGAATGGAATGGAATGGAATGGAATCAACCCGAGTAGAACGGAATGGAATGGAATGGAAAGGAATGGAATGGAATGGAATGGAATGGAATGGAATGGAATGGAATTCAATGGAATGGAACGGAATGGAATGGAATGGAATGGAATGGAATGGAATGGAATGGAATGGAATGGAGTGGAATGGAATCAACCAGAGTAGATTGGAATGGATTGGAATGGAATGAAATGGAATGGAATGGAATTCAATGGAAAAAATGAAATGGAATGGAATGGAATGGAATAGAATCGAATGGAATCGAATGGAATCGAATGGAATGGAGAGGAATAGAATGGAATCAACCCGAGTAGAATGGAATGGAATGGAACGGAATGGAACGGAATGGAACGGAATGGAACGGAACGGAATGGAATGGAGTGAAATGGAATGGAATCGAATGGAATCGAACGGAACCGAATGGAATGGGAAGAAGGGAACGGAATGGAATGGAATGGAATGGAATGGAATGGAATCAACCCGAGTAGAATGGAATGGATTGGAATAGAATGGAATGGAATGGAATGGAATTCAATGGAATAGAATGAAATGGAATGGAATGGAATGGAATGGAATCGAATGGAATCGAATGGAATCGAATGGAATGGAGTGGAATGGAATGGAATGGAATCAACCCGAGTAGAACGGAATGGAATGGAATGGAATGGAATGGAATGGAATGGAATGGAATGGAATGGAATGGAATGGAATCGAATGGAATTGAATGGAATCGAATGGAATGGAATGGAATAGAATGTAATCAACCCGAGTAGAATGGAATGGAATGGAATGGAATGGAATGGAATGGAATGGAATGGAATGGAATGGAATGGAATTGAGTGGAATGGAATGGAATGGAATGGAATGGAATGGAATGGAATGGAATGGAATTCAATGGAATGAAATGGAATGGAATGGAATCAACCCGAGTAGAACGGAATGGAATGGAATGGAAAGGAATGGAATGGAATGGAATGGAATGGAATGGAATGGAATGGAATGGAATTCAATGGAATGGAACGGAATGCAATGGAATGGAATGGAATGGAATGGAATGGAATGGAATGGAATGGAGTGGAATGGAATGGAATGGAATGGAATGGAATGGAATGGAATGGAATTCAATGGAATAGAATGGAATGGAATGGAATGGAATGGAATCAACCCGAGTAGAAAGGAATGGAACGGAATGGAATGGAATGGAATGGAATGGAATGGAATGGAATGGAATGGAATGGAATGGAATGGAATGCAATGCAGTGGAATGGAATCGAATGGAATCGAATCGAATGGACTGTAATGAAATGGAATGGAATGGAATGGAATGGAATGGAATGGAATGGAATGGAATGGAATTGAATGGAATCAACCCGAGTAGAATGGAATGGATTGGAATGGAATGGAATGGAATGGAATCGAATGGAATGGAATGGAATCGAAAGGAATGGAAAGGAATGGAATGGACGCGAGTAGAACGGAATGGAATGGAATGGAATGGAATGGAATGGAATGGAATGGAATGGAATGGAATCAACCCGAGTAGAACGGAATGGAATGGAATGGAATGGAATGGAATGGAATGGAATGGAGTGGAATGGAATGGAATGGAATGGAATCTACCCGAGTAGAATGGAATGGATAGGAATGGAATGGAATGGAATGGAATGTAATTCAATAGAATGGAATGGAGGGGAATGGAAAGGAATGGAATGGAATGGAATGGAATCGAATGGAATCGAATGGAATCGAATGGAATGGAGTGGAATAGAGTGGAATCAACCCGAATAGAATGGAACGGAAGGGAACGGAACGGAACGGAACGGAATGGAATGGAGTGTAATGGAATGGAATCAAATGGAGTCGAATGGAACCGAATGGAATGGAATGGAAGGGAATGGAATGGAATGGAATGGAATGGAATGGAATGGAATGGAATGGAATGGAATGGAATCAACCCGAGTAGAACGGAATGGAATGGAATGGAATGGAATGGAATGGAATGGAATGGAATGCAATGGAATGGAATGGAATGGAATGGAATGGAATTCATTGGAATGGAATGGAATGGAATTGAATGGAATGGAATCAACCCGAGTAGAACGGAATGGAATGGAATGGAATGGAATGGAATGGAATTTAATGGAATGGAATTCAATGGAATGGAATTCAATGGAATAGAACGGAATGGAATGGAATGGAATTGAATGGAATGGAATGGAATGAAATGGAATGGAATCGAATGGAATCGAATGGAATGCAATGGAATGGAATGGAATGGAATGGAATGGAATGGAATGGAATGGAATCGAATGGAATCGAATGGAATCGAATGGAATGGAATGGAATGGAAAGGAATGGAAAGGAATGGAATGGAATGGAATCAACCCGAGTAGATTGGAATGGATTGGAATGGAATGGAATGGAATGGAATGGAATTCAGTGGAAAAAATGAAATGGAATTGAATGGAATGGAATGGAATGGAATCGAATGGAATGGAATGGAATGGAATGGAATGGAATGGAATCGAATGGAATGGAATGGAATGGAATGGAATCGAATGGAATCGAATGGAATGGAATGGAGTGGAATGGAATGGAATGGAATGGAATGGAATGGAATCAACCCGAGTAGATTGGAATGGATTGGAATGGAATGGAATGGAATGGAATGGAATGGAATGGAATCGAATGGAATCGAATGGAATCGAATGGAATGGAGTGGAATAGAATGGAATCAACCCGAGTAGAACGGAATGGAATGGAACGGAACGGAACGGAACGGAACGGAACGGAACCGAATGGAATGGAGTGAAATGGAATGGAATCGAATGGAATCGAACGGAACCGAATGGAATGGAAAGAAGGGAATTAAATGGAGTGGAATGGAATGGAATGGAATGGAATGGAATGGAGTGGAATGGAATGGAATTCAATAGAATAGAATGGAATGGAATGGAATGGAATGGAATGGAATGGAATCGAATGGAATAGAATGGAATCGAATGGAATGGAGTGGAATAGAATGGAATCAACCTGAATAGAACGGAACGGAACGGAACGGAACGGAACGGAACGGAATGGAATTGAGTGAAAGGGAATGGAATCGAATGGAATCGATAGGAACCGAATGGAATGGAATGGAACTGAATCGAATGGACTTCAATGGAATAGAATGGAATGGAATGGAATGGAATTGAATGGAATGGAATGGAATAGAATGGAATCGGATGGAATGGAGTGGAATGGAATGGAATGGAATGGAATGGAATGGAATGGAATTGAATGGAATGGAATGGAATGGAATGGAATGGAATGGAATGGAATGGAATGGAATGGAATCAACCCGAGTAGAACGGAATGGAATGGAAAGGAATGGAATGGAATGGAATGGAATGGAATGGAATGGAATGGAATGGAATTCGATGGAATAGAATGGAATGGAATGGAATAGAATGGAATGGAATGGAACTGAATGGAATGGAATGGAATGGAATGGAATGGAATGGAATGGAATGGAATGGAATGGAATGGAATCAACCCGAGTAGAACGGAATGGATTGGAATGGAAAGGAATGGAATGGAATGGAATGGAATGAATGGAATGGAATGGAATGGAATCGAATCGAATGGAATCGAATGGAATCGAATGGAATGGAACGGAATGGAATGGAATGGAATGGAATGGAATGGAATCAACCCGAGCAGAATGGAGTGGATTGGAATGGAATGGAATGGAATGGAATGGACTTCAATGGAATAGAATGGAATGGAATGGAATGGAATTGAATGGAATGGAATGGAATGTAATGTAATGGAATGGAATCGAATGGAATGGAATGGAATGGAATGGAATGGAATCGAATGGAATGGAACGGAACGGAATGGAATGGAATGGAATGGAATGGAATGGAATGGAATGGAATTCAATGGAATAGAATGGAATGGAATGAAATGGAATGGAATCAACCCGAGAAGAATGGAATGGATTGTAATGGAATGGAATGGAATGGAATGGAATGGAATGGAATGGAATGGAATGGAATGCAATCGAATGGAATGGAATGGAATGGAATGGAATGGAATGGAATGGAATGGAATGGAATGGAATGGAATGGAATCAACCCGAGTAGAAAGGAATGGAATGGAATGGAATGGAATGGAAAGGAATGGAATGGAATGGAATGGAATTTAATGGAATGGAATGGAATGGAATGGAAGGGAATGGAATCAACCCGAGTAGAACGGAATGGAATGGAATGGAATGGAATGGAATGGAATGGAATGGAATTCAATGGAATAGAATGGAATGGAATGGAATGGAATGGAATGAACCCGAGTAGAACGGAATGGAATGGAATGGAATGGAATGGAATGGAATGGAATGGAATGGAATGGAATGGAATGGAATCAACCCGAGTAGAATGGAATGGATTGGAATGGAATGGAATGGAATGGAATGGAATTCTATGGAATAGAATGAAATGAAATGGAATGGAATGGAATGGAATGGAATGGAAAGGAATGGAATGGAATGGAATGGAATGGAATGGAAAGGAATGGAATGGAATGGAATGAAATGGAATGGAATGGAATGGAATGGAATGAACCCGAGTAGAACGGAATGGAAAGGAATGGAATGGAATGGAATGGAATGTAATTCAATAGAATAGAATGGAAGGGAATGGAAAGGAATGGAAAGGAATGGAATGGAATCGAATGGAATCGAATGGAATGGAATGGAATCGAATGGAATGGAGTGGAATAGAATGGAATCAACCCGAATAGAACGGAACTGAACGGAACAGAATGGAACGGAACGGAATGGAATGGAGTGAAATGGAATGGAATCAAATGGAATCGAATGGAACCTAATGGAATGGAATGGAAGGGAATGGAATGCAATGGAATGGAATGGAATGGAATGGAATCAACCCGAGCAGAATGGAATGGACTGGAATGGAATGGAATGGAATGGAATGGAATGGAATCGAATGGAATGGAATGGAATGGAATGGAATGGAATCGAATGGAATGGAATGGAATGGAATGGAATCAACCCGATTAGAACGGAATGGAATGGAATGGAATGGAATGGAATGGAAGGGAATGGAATGGAATGGAATCAACCCGAGTAGAACGGAATGGAATGGAATGGAATGGAATGGAATGGAATGGAATGGAATGGAAGGGAATGGAATGGAATGGAATGGAATGGAATGGAATGGAATTCAATGGCATAGAATGGAATGGAATGGAATGGAATGGAATGGAATGAACCCGAGTAGAACGGAAAGGAATGGAATGGAATTGAATGGAATGGAATGGAATGGAATGGAATGGAATGGAATCGAATCGAATGGAATCGAATGGAATGGAATGGAATGGAATGGAATGGAATGGAATGGAATCGAATGGAATGGAATGGAATGGAATCGAATGGAATGGAATGGAATGGAATGGAATGGAATGGAATGGAATGGAATGGAATGGAATCAACCCGAGTAGATTGGAATGGATTGGAATGGAATGAAATGGAATGGAATGGAATTCAATGGAAAAAATGAAATGGAATGGAATGGAATGGAATGGAATGGAATGGAATAGAATCGAATGGAATCGAATGGAATCGAATGGAATGGAGTGGAATAGAATGGAATCAACCCGAGTAGAATGGAATGGAATGGAACGGAACGGAACGGAACGGAACGGAACGGAACGGAATGGAATGGAGTGAAATGGAATGGAATCGAATGGAATTGAACGGAACCGAATGGAATGGAAAGAAGGGAACGGAATGGAATGGAATGGAATCAACCCGAGTAGAATGGAATGGATTGGAATGGAATGGAATGGAATGGAAAGGAATTCAATGGAATAGAATGAAATGGAATGGAATGGAATGGAATGGAATGGAATCGAATGGAATCGAATGGAATCGAATGGAATGGAGTGGAAGAGAATGGAATCAACTCGAGTAGAACGGAATGGAATGGAATGGAATGGAACGGAATGGAACGGAATGAAACGGAACGGAATGGAATGGAGTGAAATGGAATGGAATCGAATGGAATCGAATGGAACCGAATGGAATGGAATGGAACGGAATGGAATGGAATGGACTGGAATGGAATGGAATCAACCCTAGTAGAATGTAATGGATTGGAATGGAATGGAATGGAATGGAATGGAATGGAATGGAATCGAATGGAATTGAATGGAATCAAATGGAATGGAATGGAATCGAATGTAATCAACCCGAGTAGAACGGAATGGAATGGAATGGAATGGAATGGAATGGAATGGAATGGAATGGAATGGAATGGAATGGAATGGAATTGAGTGGAATGGAATGGAATGGAATGGAATGGAATGGAATGGAATGGAATGGAATGGAATCAACACGAGTAGATTGGAATGGATTGGAATGGAATGAAATGGAATGGAATGGAATTCAATGGAAAAAATGAAATGGAATGGAATGGAATGGAATGGAATAGAATCGAATGGAATCGAATGGAATCGAATGGAATGGAGAGGAATAGAATGGAATCAACCCGAGTAGAATGGAATGGAATGGAACGGAATGGAACGGAATGGAACGGAATGGAACGGAACGGAATGGAATGGAGTGAAATGGAATGGAATCGAATGGAATCGAACGGAACCGAATGGAATGGGAAGAAGGGAACGGAATGGAATGGAATGGAATGGAATGGAATGGAATCAACCCGAGTAGAATGGAATGGATTGGAATGGAATGGAATGGAATCGAATGGAATCGAATGGAATCGAATGGAATGGAGTGGAATGGAATGGAATGGAATCAACCCGAGTAGAACGGAATGGAATGGAATGGAATGGAATGGAATGGAATGGAATGGAATGGAATGGAATCGAATGGAATTGAATGGAATCGAATGGAATGGAATGGAATCGAATGTAATCAACCCGAGTAGAATGGAATGGAATGGAATGGAATGGAATGGAATGGAATGGAATGGAATGGAATGGAATGGAATGGAATTGAGTGGAATGGAATGGAATGGAATGGAATGGAATGGAATGGAATGGAATGGAATGGAATCAACACGAGTAGAACGGAATGGAATGGAATGGAATGGAATGGAATGGAATGGAATGGAATGGAATGGAATTCAATGGAATGAAATGGAATGGAATGGAATCAACCCGAGTAGAACGGAATGGTATGGAATGGAAAGGAATGGAATGGAATGGAATGGAATGGAATGGAATGGAATGGAATTCAATGGAATGGAACGGAATGCAATGGAATGGAATGGAATGGAATGGAATGGAATGGAATGGAATGGAGTGGAATGGAATGGAATGGAATGGAATGGAATGGAATGGAATGGAATTCAATGGAATAGAATGGAATGGAATGGAATGGAATGGAATCAACCCGAGTAGAAAGGAATGGAACGGAATGGAATGGAATGGAATGGAATGGAATGCAATGGAATGGAATGGAATGGAATGGAATGGAATGCAATGCAGTGGAATGGAATCGAATGGAATCGAATCGAATGGACTGTAATGAAATGGAATGGAATGGAATGGAATGGAATGGAATGGAATGGAATGGAATGGAATGGAATGGAATGGAATTGAATGGAATCAACCCGAGTAGAATGGAATGGATTGGAATGGAATGGAATGGAATGGAATCGAATGGAATGGAATGAAATCGAAAGGAATGGAAAGGAATGGAATGGACGCGAGTAGAACGGAATGGAATGGACGCGAGTAGAATGGAATGGAATGGAATGGAATGGAATGGAATGGAATGGAATGGAATGGAATGGAATGGAATGGAATGGAATCAACCCGAGTAGAACGGAATGGAATGGAATGGAATGGAATGGAATGGAATGGAATGGAATGGAATGGAATGGAATGGAATGGAATGGAATGGAATCTACCCGAGTAGAATGGAATGGATAGGAATGGAATGGAATGGAATGGAATGTAATTCAATAGAATGGAATGGAGGGGAATGGAAAGGAATGGAATGGAATGGAATGGAATCGAATGGAATCGAATGGAATCGAATGGAATGGAGTGGAATAGAGTGGAATCAACCCGAATAGAATGGAACGGAACGGAACGGAACGGAACGGAACGGAATGGAATGGAGTGTAATGGAATGGAACCAAATGGAGTCGAATGGAACCGAATGGAATGGAATGGAAGGGAATGGAATGGAATGGAATGGAATGGAACGGAATGGAATGGAATGGAATCAACCCGAGTAGAACGGAATGGAATGGAATGGAATGGAATGGAATGGAATGGAATGGAATGGAATGGAATGCAATGGAATGAAATGGAATGGAATGGAATGGAATTCATTGGAATGGAATGGAATGGAATTGAATGGAATGGAATCAACCCGAGTAGAACGGAATGGAATGGAATGGAATGGAATGGAATGGAATTTAATGGAATGGAATTCAATGGAATGGAATTCAATGGAATAGAATGGAATGGAATGGAATGGAATGGAATGAACCCGAGTAGAACGGAATGGAATGGAATGGAATTGAATGGAATGGAATGGAATGAAATGGAATGGAATCGAATGGAATCGAATGGAATGCAATGGAATGGAATGGAATGGAATGGAATGGAATGGAATCGAATGGAATCGAATGGAATCGAATGGAATGGAATGGAATGGAAAGGAATGGAAAGGAATGGAATGGAATGGAATCAACCCGAGTAGATTGGAATGGATTGGAATGGAATGGAATGGAATGGAATGGAATTCAGTGGAAAAAATGAAATGGAATTGAATGGAATGGAATGGAATGGAATCGAATGGAATGGAATGGAATGGAATGGAATGGAATGGAATCGAATGGAATGGAATGGAATGGAATGGAATCGAATGGAATGGAATCGAATGGAATGGAGTGGAATGGAATGGAATGGAATGGAATGGAATGGAATGGAATCAACCCGAGTAGATTGGAATGGATTGGAATGGAATGGAATGGAATGGAATGGAATGGAATGGAATCGAATGGAATCGAATGGAATCGAATGGAATGGAGTGGAATAGAATGGAATCAACCCGAGTAGAACGGAATGGAATGGAACGGAACAGAACGGAACGGAACGGAACGGAACCGAATGGAATGGAGTGAAATGGAATGGAATCGAATGGAATCGAACGGAACCGAATGGAATGGAAAGAAGGGAATTAAATGGAGTGGAATGGAATGGAATGGAATGGAATGGAGTGGAATGGAATGGAATTCAATAGAATAGAATGGAATGGAATGGAATGGAATGGAATGGAATGGAATCGAATGGAATAGAATGGAATCGAATGGAATGGAGTGGAATAGAATGGAATCAACCTGAATAGAACGGAACGGAAAGGAACGGAACGGAACGGAACGGAATGGAATTGAGTGAAAGGGAATGGAATCGAATGGAATCGATAGGAACCGAATGGAATGGAATGGAACTGAATCGAATGGACTTCAATGGAATAGAATGGAATGGAATGGAATGGAATTGAATGGAATGGAATGGAATAGAATGGAATCGGATGGAATGGAGTGGAATGGAATGGAATGGAATGGAATGGAATGGAATGGAATTGAATGGAATGGAATGGAATGGAATGGAATGGAATGGAATGGAATGGAATGGAATGGAATGGAATGGAATGGAATCAACCCGAGTAGAACGGAATGGAATGGAAAGGAATGGAATGGAATGGAATGGAATGGAATGGAATGGAATGGAATGGAATTCAATGGAATAGAATGGAATGGAATGGAATAGAATGGAATGGAATGGAACTGAATCGAATGGAATGGAATGGAATGGAATGGAATGGAATGGAATGGAATGGAATGGAATCAACCCGAGTAGAACGGAATGGATTGGAATGGAAAGGAATGGAATGGAATGGAATGGAATGAATGGAATGGAATGGAATGGAATCGAATCGAATGGAATCGAATGGAATCGAATGGAATGGAACGGAATGGAATGGAATGGAATGGAATGGAATGGAATGGAATCAACCCGAGCAGAATGGAGTGGATTGGAATGGAATGGAATGGAATGGAATGGACTTCAATGGAATAGAATGGAATGGAATGGAATGGAATTGAATGGAATGGAATGGAATGGAATGTAATGGAATGGAATCGAATGGAATGGAATGGAATGGAATGGAATCGAATGGAATCGAATGGAATGGAATGGAGTGGAATGGAATGGAATGGAATGGAATGGAATGGAATGGAATCAACCCGAGTAGATTGGAATGGATTGGAATGGAATGGAATGGAATGGAATGGAATGGAATGGAATCGAATGGAATCGAATGGAATCGAATGGAATGGAGTGGAATAGAATGGAATCAACCCGAGTAGAACGGAATGGAATGGAACGGAACGGAACGGAACGGAACGGAACGGAACCGAATGGAATGGAGTGAAATGGAATGGAATCGAATGGAATCGAACGGAACCGAATGGAATGGAAAGAAGGGAATTAAATGGAGTGGAATGGAATGGAATGGAATGGAATGGAATGGAGTGGAATGGAATGGAATTCAATAGAATAGAATGGAATGGAATGGAATGGAATGGAATGGAATGGAATCGAATGGAATAGAATGGAATCGAATGGAATGGAGTGGAATAGAATGGAATCAACCTGAATAGAACGGAACGGAAAGGAACGGAACGGAACGGAACGGAATGGAATTGAGTGAAAGGGAATGGAATCGAATGGAATCGATAGGAACCGAATGGAATGGAATGGAACTGAATCGAATGGACTTCAATGGAATAGAATGGAATGGAATGGAATGGAATTGAATGGAATGGAATGGAATAGAATGGAATCGGATGGAATGGAGTGGAATGGAATGGAATAGAATGGAATGGAATGGAATGGAATGGAATGGAATGGAATGGAATGGAATGGAATGGAATGGAATGGAATGGAATCAACCCGAGTAGAACGGAATGGAATGGAAAGGAATGGAATGGAATGGAATGGAATGGAATGGAATGGAATGGAATGGAATTCAATGGAATAGAATGGAATGGAATGGAATAGAATGGAATGGAATGGAACTGAATCGAATGGAATGGAATGGAATGGAATGGAATGGAATGGAATGGAATGGAATGGAATCAACCCGAGTAGAACGGAATGGATTGGAATGGAAAGGAATGGAATGGAATGGAATGGAATGAATGGAATGGAATGGAATGGAATCGAATCGAATGGAATCGAATGGAATCGAATGGAATGGAACGGAATGGAATGGAATGGAATGGAATGGAATGGAATGGAATCAACCCGAGCAGAATGGAGTGGATTGGAATGGAATGGAATGGAATGGAATGGACTTCAATGGAATAGAATGGAATGGAATGGAATGGAATTGAATGGAATGGAATGGAATGGAATGTAATGGAATGGAATCGAATGGAATGGAATGGAATGGAATGGAATGGAATGGAATGGAATCGAATGGAATGGAACGGAATGGAATGGAATGGAATGGATTGGAATGGAATGGAATGGAATGGAATCGAATGGAATGGAATGGAATGGAATGGAATGGAATGGAATGGAATGGAATGGAATCAACCCGAGTAGAATGGAATGGATAGGAATGGAATGGAATGGAATGGAACGTAATTCAATAGAATAGAATGGAAGGGAATGGAAAGGAATGGAATGGAATGGAATGGAATGGAATGGAATCGAATGGAATCGAATCGAATGGAATCGAATGGAATCGAATGGAATGGAATGGAATGGAATGGAATGGAATGGAATGGAATCAACCCGAGTAGACTGGAATGGATTGGAATGGAATGAAATGGAATGGAATGGAATTCAATGGAAAAAATGAAATGGAATGGAATGGAATGGAATGGAATGGAATGGAATGGAATGGAATCGAATGGAATCGAATGGAATCGAATGGAATGGAGTGGAATAGAATGGAATCAACCCGAGTAGAATGGAATGGAATGGAACGGAATGGAACGGAACGGAACGGAATGGAATGGAGTGAAATGGAATGGAATCGAATGGAATCGAACGGAACCGAATGGAATGGAAAGAAGGGAACGGAATGGAATGGAATGGAATGGAATGGAATGGAATGGAATCAACCCGAGTAGAATGGAATGGATTGGAAGGGAATGGAATGGAATGGAATGGAATGGAATTCAATAGAATAGAATGGAATGGAATGGAATGGAATGGAATGGAATGGAATGGAATGGAATGGAATGGAATCGAATGGAATCGAATGGAATGGAGTTGAATAGAATGGAATCAACCCGAATAGAACGGAATGGAACGGAACGGAATGGAACGGAATGGAATGGAGTGAAATGGAATGGAATCGAATGGAATCGAAAGGAACCGAATGGAATGGAATGGAAGGGGATGGAATGGAATTGAATGGAATGGAATGGAATGGAATCAACCCTAGTAGAATGGAATGGATTGGAATGGAATGGAATGGAATCGAATGCAATGGAATGGAATGGAATGGAATGGAATGGACCCGAGTAGAACGGAATGGAATGGAATGGAATGGAATGGAATGGAATGAACCCGAGTAGAACGGAATGGAATGGAATGGAATGTAATGGAATGGAATGGAATGGAATGGAATGGAATGGAATCGAAAGGAATGGAATGGAATGGAATGGAATGGAATGGAATGGAATGGAATGGAATGGAATTTAATCGAATGGAATCGAATGGAATGGAATGGAACGGAATGGAATCGAATGGAACGGAATGGAATGCAATGGAATGGAATGGAATGGAATGGAATCGAATGGAATGGAAAGGAATCGAATGGATTGGAATGGAATGGAATGGAATGGAATGGAATCAATCCGAGTAGAATGGAATGGATTGGAATGGAATGGAATGGAATGGAATGGAATGGAATTCAATGGAATAGAATGAAATGGAATGGAATGGAATGGAATGGAATGGAATGGAATGGAATCGAATGGAATCGAATGGAATCGAATGGAATGGAGTGGAAGAGAATGGAATCAACTCGAGTAGAACGGAATGGAATGGAACGGAATGTAACGGAATGGAACGGAATGGAACGGAACGGAATGGAATGGAGTGAAATGGAATGGAATCGAATGGAATCGAATGGAACCGAATGGAATGGAATGGAACGGAATGGAATGGAATGGACTGGAATGGAATGGAATCAACCCTAGTAGAATGTAATGGATTGGAATGGAATGGAATGGAATGGAATCGAATGGAATCGAATGGAATCGAATGGAATGGAATGGAATGGAATGGAATGGAATGGAATGGAATGGAATCAACCCGAGTAGAAAGGAATGGAATGGAATGGAATGGAATGGAATGGAATGGAATGGAATGGAATGGCATGGAATGGAATTCAATGGAATGGAATGGAATGGAATGGAATGGAATGGCATGGAATCGAATGGAATTGAATGGAATCGAATGGAATGGAATGGAATAGAATGGAATCAACTCGAGTAGAAAGGAATGGAATGGAATGGAATGGAATGGAAAGGAATGCAATGAAATGGAATGGAATGGAATGGAATCGAATGGAATGGACTGGAATGAAATGGAATGGAATGGAATGGAATGGAATGGAATGGAATGGAATGGAATGGAATGGAATCAACCCGAGTAGAATGGAATGGATTGGAATGGAATGGAATGGAATCGAATCGAATGGAATGGAATGGAATCGAATGGAATGGAAAGGAATGGAATGGACGCGAGTAGAACGGAATGGAATGGAATGGAATGGAATGGAATGGAATGGAATGGAATGGAATGGAATGAACCCGAGTAGAACGGAATGGAATGGAATGGAATGGAATGGAATTCAATAGAATAGAATGGATGGGAATGGAAAGGAATGGAAAGGAATGGAATGGAATGGAATGGAATCGAATGGAATCGAATGGAATCGAATGGAATGGAGTGGAATAGAATGGAATCAACCCGAATAGAACGGAACGGAACGGAACGGAACGGAACGGAACGGAATGGAATGGAGTGAAATGGAATGGAATCAAATGGAATCGAATGGAACCGAATGGAATGGAATGGAGGGGAATGGAATGCAATGGAATGGAATGGAATGGAATGGAATCAACCCGAGTAGAATGGAATGGACTGGAATGGAATGGAATGGAATGGAATGGAATGGAATGGAATGGAATGGAATGGAATGGAATCGAATGGAATCGAATGGAATGGAGTGGAAGAGAATGGAATCAACTCGAGTAGAACGGAATGGAATGCAACGGAATGGAACGGAATGGAACGGAATGAAACGGAACGGAATGGAATGGAGTGAAATGGAATGGAATCGAATGGAATCGAATGGAACCGAATGGAATGGAATGGAACGGAATGGAATGGAATGGACTGGAATGGAATGGAATCAACCCTAGTAGAATGTAATGGATTGGAATGGAATGGAATGGAATGGAATGGAATGGAATCGAATGGAATCGAATGGAATGGAATTAAATGGAATGGAATGGAATGGAATGGGATCAACCCGAGTAGAACGGAATGGAATGGAATGGAATGGAATGGAATGGAATGGAATGGAATGCAATGGAATGGAATGGAATGGAATGGAATGGAATGGAATGGAATTGAGTGGAATGGAATGGAATGGAATGGAATGGAATGGAATGGAATGGAATGGAATGGAATCAAAACGAGTAGAACGGAATGGAATGGAATGGAATGGAATGGAATGGAATGGAATTCCATGGAATGGAATGGAATGGAATGGAATCAACACGAGTAGAACGGAATGGAATGGAATGGAATGGAATGGAATGGAATGGAATTCAATGGAATGGAATGGAATGGAATGGAATCAACCCGAGTAGAACGGAATGGAATGGAATGGAAAGGAATGGAATGGAATGGAATGGAATGGAATGGAATGGAATTCAATGGAATGGAACGGAATGGAATGGAATGGAATGGAATGGAATGGAATGGAATGGAATGGAGTGGAATGGAATGGAATGGAATGGAATGGAATGGAATGGAATGGAATGGAACAGAATGGAATGGAATTGAATGGAATCAACCCGAGTAGAATGGAATGGATTGGAATGGAATGGAATGGAATGGAATCGAATGGAATGGAATGGAATCGAAAGGAATGGAAAGGAATGGAATGGACGGGAGTAGAACGGAATGGAATGGAATGGAATGGAATGGAATGGAATGGAATGGAATGAACCCGAGTAGAACGGAATGGAATGGAATGGAATGGAATGGAATGGAATGGAATGGAATGGAATCAACCCGAGTAGAATGGAATGGATAGGAATGGAATGGAATGGAATGGAATGTAATTCAATAGAATGGAATGGAGGGGAATGGAAAGGAATGGAATGGAATGGAATGGAATCGAATGGAATCGAATGGAATCGAATGGAATGGAGTGGAATAGAGTGGAATCAACCCGAATAGAACGGAACGGAATGGAACGGAACGGAACGGAACGGAATGGAATGGAGTGAAATGGAATGGAATCAAATGGAGTCGAATGGAGCCGAATGGAATGGAATGGAAGGGAATGGAATGGAATGGAATGGAATGGAATGGAATGCAATGGAATTGAATGGAATCAACCCGAGTAGAACGGAATGGAATGGAATGGAATGGAATGGAATGGAATGGAATGGAATGCAATGGAATGGAATGGAATGGGATGGAATGGAATTCATTGGAATGGAATGGAATGGAATGGAATGGAATTGAATGGAATGGAATCAACCCGAGTAGAACGGAATGGAATGGAATGGAATGGAATGGAATGGAATGGAATGGAATTCAATGGAATGGAATTCAATGGAATAGAATGGAATGGAATGGAATGGAATGGAATGAACCCGAGTAGAACGGAATGGAATGTAATGGAATTGAATGGAATGGAATGGAATGGAATGGAATGGAATCGAATGGAATCGAATGGAATGCAATGGAATGGAATGGAATGGAATGGAATCGAATGGAATGGAATGGAATGGAATGGAATCGAATGGAATCGAATGGAATCGAATGGAATGGAATGGAATGGAATGGAAAGCAATGGAAAGGAATGGAATGGAATGGAATCAACCCGAGTAGATTGGAATGGATTGGAATGGAATGGAATGGAATGGAATCTAATTCAATGGAAAAAATGAAATGGAATGGAATGGAATGGAATGGAATGGAATCGAATGGATTGGAATGGAATGGAATGGAATGGAATCAAATGGAATCGAATGGAATGGAATGGAATGGAATGGAATCGAATGGAATGGAATGGAATGGAATCAACCCGAGTAGATTGGAATGGATTGGAATGGAATGGAATGGAATGGAATGGAATGGAATCGAATGGAATCGAATGGAATCGAATGGAATGGAGTGGAATAGAATGGAATCAACCCGAGTAGAACGGAATGGAATGGAACGGAACGGAACGGAACGGAACGGAACGGAACGGAACCGAATGGAATGGAGTGAAATGGAATGGAATCGAATGGAATCGAATGGAACCGAATGGAATGGAAAGAAGGGAATTAAATGGAGTGGAATGGAATGGAATGGAATGGAATGGAATGGAATCAACCCGAGTAGAATGGAATGGATTGGAATGGAATGGAATGGAGTGGAATGGAAAGGAATGGAATGGAATCGAATGGAATCGAATGGAATCGAATGGAATGGAGTGGAATAGAATGGAATCAACCTGAACAGAACGGAACGGAACGGAACGGAACGGAACGTAACGGAATGGAATTGAGTGAAATCGAATGGAATCGAATGGAATCGATAGGAACCGAATGGAATGGAATGGAAGGGAATGGAATGGAATGGAATGGAATCAACCCGAGTAGAATGGAATGGATTGGAATGGAATGGAATGGAGTGGAATGGAATGGAATGGAGTGGAATGGAATGGAATGGAATAGAATGGAATGGAATGGAATGGAATGGAATGGAATGGAATGGAATGGAATGGAATGGAATTCAATGGAATAGAATGGAATGGAATGGAATGGAATGGAATGAACCCGAGTTGAAAGGAATGGAATGGAATGGGATGGAATGGAATGGAATGGAATGGAATGGAATGGAATGGAATTGATTCGAATGGAATGGAATGGAATGGAATAGTATCGAAAGGAATGGAATGGAATGGAATGCAATGGAATGGAATCGAATGGAATGGAATGGAATGGAATGGAATGGAATGGAATGGAATGGAATCAGCCCGAGTAGAATGGAGTGGATTGGAATGGAATGGAATGGAATGGAATGGACTTCAATGGAATAGAATGGAATGGAATGGAATGGAATTGAATGGAATGGAATGGAATAGAATGGAATCGGATGGAATGGAGTGGAATGGAATGGAATGGAATGGAATGGAATGGAATGGAATGGAATGGAATGGAATGGAATGGAATGGAATGGAATGGAAAGGAATCAACCCGAGTAGAACGGAATGGAATGGAATGGAATGGAATGGAATGGAATGGAATGGAATGGAATGGAATGGAATGGAATTCAATGGAATAGAATGGAATGGATTGGAATAGAATGGAATGGAATGGAATTGAATCGAATGGAATGGAATGGAATGGAATGGAATGGAATGGAATGGAATGGAATGGAATGGAATGGAATGGAATCAACCCGAGTAGAACGGAATGGATTGGAATGGAAAGGAATGGAATGGAATGGAATGGAATGAATGGAATGGAATGGAATGGAATGGAATCGAATGGAATCGAATGGAATGGAACGGAATGCAATGGAATGGAATGGAATGGAATGGAATCAACCCGAGTAGAATGGAGTGGATTGGAATGGAATGGAATGGAATGGAATGGACTTCAATGGAATAGAATGGAATGGAATGGAATGGAATTGAATGGAATGGAATGGAATAGAATGGAATCGGATGGAATGGAGTGGAATGGAATGGAATGGAATGGAATGGAATGGAATGGAATGGAATGGAATGGAATGGAATGGAATCAACCCGAGTAGAACGGAATGGAATGGAATGGAATGGAATGGAATGGAATGGAATGGAATGGAATGGAATGGAATGGAATGGAATTCAACGGAATAGAATGGAATGGAATGGAATAGAATGGAATGGAATGGAATTGAATCGAATGGAATGGAATGGAATGGAATGGAATGGAATGGAATGGAATGGAATGGAATGGAATGGAATTGAATGGAATGAAATCAACCCGAGTAGAACGGAATGGATTGGAATGGAAAGGAATGGAATGGAATGGAATGGAATGAATGGAATGGAATGGAATGGAATGGAATCGAATGGAATCGAATGGAATCGAATGGAATGGAACGGAATGGAATGGAATGGAATGGAATGGAATGGAATCAACCCGAGTAGAATGGAGTGGATTGGAATGGAATGGAATGGAATGGAATGGACTTCAATGGAATAGAATGGAATGGAATGGAATGGAATTGAATGGAATGGAATGGAATGTAATGTAATGGAATGGAATCGAATGGAATCGAATGGAATCGAATGGAATGGAATGGAATGGAATGGAATCGAATGGAATGGAACGGAATGGAATGGAATGGAATGGAATGGAATGGAATGGAATGGAATTCAATGGAATAGAATGGAATGGAATGAAATGGAATGGAATCAACCCGAGAAGAATGGAATGGATTGTAATGGAATGGAATGGAATGGAATGGAATGGAATGGAATGGAATGGAATCAACCCGAGTAGAACGGAATGGAATGGAATGGAATGGAATGGAATGGAATGGAATCGAATGGAATCGAATGGAATCGAATGGAATGGAATGGAATGGAATGGAATGGAATGGAATGGAATCAACCCGAGTAGAACGGAATGGAAAGGAATGGAATGGAATGGAATGGAATGGAATGGAATGGAATGGAATGGAATGGAATCGAATGGAATTGAATGGAATCAAAAGGAATGGAATGGAATCGAATGTAATCAACCCGAGTAGAACGGAATGGAATGGAATGGAATGGAATGGAATGGAATGGAATGGAATGGAATGGAATGGAATTGAGTGGAATGGAATGGAATGGAATGGAATGGAATGGAATGGAATGGAATGGAATGGAATCAACACGAGTAGAACGGAATGGAATGGAATGGAATGGAATGGAATGGAATGGAATGGAATGGAATTCTATGGAATGGAATGGAATGGAATGGAATCAACCCGAGTAGAACGGAATGGAATGGAATGGAAAGGAATGGAATGGAGTGGAATGGAATGGAATGGAATGGAATTCAATGGAAAGGAACTGAATGGAAAGGAATGGAATGGAATGGAATGGAATGGAATGGAATGGAATGGAATGGAATGGAGTGGAATGGAATGGAATGGAATGGAATGGAATGGAATGGAATGGAATTCAATGGAATAGAATGGAATGGAATGGAATTCAATGGAATAGAATGGAATGGAATGGAATGGAATGGAATGAACCCGAGTTGAACGGAATGGAATGGAATGGAATGGAATGGAATGGAATGGAATGGAATGGAATGGAATGGAATGGAATGGAATTGAATGGAATCAACCCGAGTAGAATGGAATTTATTGGAATGGAATGGAATGGAATGGAATCGAATGGAATGGAATGGAATAGAAAGGAATGGAAAGGAATGGAATGGACGCGAGTAGAACGGAATGGAATGGAATGCAATGGAATGGAATGGAATGGAATGGAATGGAATGGAATGGAATGGAATGGAATGAACCCGAGTAGAAAGGTATGGAATGGAATGGAATGGAATGGAATGGAATGGAATGGAATGGAATGGAATGGAATGGAATGGAATGGAAACAACCCGAGTAGAATGGAATGGATAGGAATGGAATGGAATGTAATTCAATAGAATGGAATGGAGGGGAATGGAAAGGAATGGAATGGAATGGAATGGAATCGAATGGAATCGAATGGAATCGAATGGAATGGAGTGGAATAGTGTGGAATCAACCCGAATAGAACGGAACGGAACGGAACGGAACGGAACGGAACGGAACGGAACCGAATGGAATGGAGTGAAATGGAATGGAATCGAATGGAATCGAATGGAACCGAATGGAATGGAAAGAAGGGAATTAAATGGAGTGGAATGGAATGGAATGGAATGGAATGGAATCAACCCGAGTAGAATGGAATGGATTGGAATGGAATGGAATGGAGTGGAATGGAATTGAATTCAATAGAATAGAATGGAATGGAATGGAATGGAATGGAATGGAATGGAATGGAATCGAATGGAATCGAATGGAATCGAATGGAATGGAGTGGAATAGAATGGAATCAACCTGAATAGAACGGAACGGAATGGAACGGAACGGAACGGAACGGAATGGAATTGAGTGAAATGGAATGGAATCGAATGGAATCGATAGGAACCGAATGGAATGGAATGGAAGGGAATGGAATGGAACGGAATGGAATGGAATGGAATCAACCCGAGTAGAATGGAATGGATTGGAATGGAATGGAATGGAGTGGAATGGAATGGAATGGAGTGGAATGGAATGGAGTGGAGTGGAATGGAATGGAATGGAGTGGAATGGAATGGAATGGAATGGAATGGAATGGAATGGAATGGAATGGAATGGAATGGAATGGAATGGAATTCAATGGAATACAATGGAATAGAGTGGAATGGAATGGAATGGAATGGAATGAACCCGAGTTGAACGGAATGGAATGGAATGGGATGGAATGGAATGGAATGGAATGGAATGGAATTGAATGGAATGGAATTGATTCCAATGGAATGGAATGGAATGGAATGGAATGGAATGGTATCGAAAGGAATGGAATGGAATGGAATGCAATGGAATGGAATGGAATGGAATGGAATGGAATGGAATGGAATGGAATCAACCCGAGTAGAATGGAGTGGATTGGAATGGAATGGAATGGAATGGAATGGACTTCAATGGAATAGAATGGAATGGAATGGAATGGAATTGAATGGAATGGAATGGAATAGAATGGAATCGGATGGAATGGAGTGGAATGGAATGGAATGGAATGGAATGGAATGGAATGGAATGCAATGAAATGGAATGGAATCGAATGGAATCGAATGGAATGGACTGTAATGAAATGGAATGGAATGGAATGGAATGGAATGGAATGGAATGGAATGGAATGGAATTGAATGGAATCAACCCGAGTAGAATGGAATGGATTGGAATGGAATGGAATGGAATGGAATCGAATGGAATGGAATGGAATAGAAAGGAATGGAAAGGAATGGAATGGACGCGAGTAGAAAGGAATGGAATGGAATGGAATGGAATGGAATGGAATGGAATGGAATGAAACCGAGTAGAAAGGAATGGAATGGAATGGAATGGAATGGAATGGAATGGAATGGAATGGAATGGAATGGAAACAACCCGAGTAGAATGGAATGGATAGGAATGGAATGGAATGGAATGGAATGTAATTCAATAGAATGGAATGGAGGGGAATGGAAAGGAATGGAATGGAATGGAATGGAATCGAATGGAATCGAATGGAATCGAATGGAATGGAGTGGAATAGAGTGGAATCAACCCGAATAGAACGGAACGGAACGGAACGGAACGGAACGGAACGAAACGGAACGGAACCGAATGGAATGGAGTGAAATGGAATGGAATCGAATGGAATCGAATGGAACCGAATGGAATGGAAAGAAGGGAATTAAATGGAGTGGAATGGAATGGAATGGAATGGAATCAACCCGAGTAGAATGGAATGGATTGGAATGGAATGGAATGGAGTGGAATGGAATGGAATTCAATAGAATAGAATGGAATGGAATGGAATGGAATGGAATGGAATGGAATGGAATCGAATGGAATCGAATTGAATCGAATGGAATGGAGTGGAATAGAATGGAATCAACCTGAATAGAACGGAACGGAACGGAACGGAACGGAATGGAATTGAGTGAAATGGAATGGAATCGAATGGAATCGATAGGAACCGAATGGAATGGAATGGAATGGAATGGAACGGAATGGAATGGAATGGAATGGAATGGAATGGAATCAACCCGAGTAGAATGGAATGGATTGGAATGGAATGGAATGGAGTGGAATGGAATGGAATGGAGTGGAATGGAATGGAATGGAATCAACCCGAGTAGAATGGAATGGATTGGAATGGAACGGAATGGAGTGGAATGGAATGGAATGGAGTGGAATGGAATGGAATGGAATAGAATGGAATGGAATGGAATGGAATGGAATGGAATGGAATGGAATGGAATGGAATGGAATGGAATTCAATGGAATAGAATGGAATGGAATGGAATGGAATGGAATGAACCCGAGTTGAACGGAATGGAATGGAATGGGATGGAATGGAATGGAATGGAATGGAATGGAATGGAATGGAATGGAATGGAATGGAATTGATTCGAATGGAATGGAATGGAATGGAATGGAATGGAATGGTATCGAAAGGAATGGAATGGAATGGAATGCAATGGAATGGAATCGAATGGAATGGAATGGAATGGAATGGAATGGAAAGGAATGGAATGGAAGGGAATGGAATCAACCCGAGTAGAATGGAGTGGATTGGAATGGAATGGAATGGAATGGAATGGACTTCAATGGAATAGAATGGAATGGAATGGAATGGAATTGAATGGAATGGAATGGAATAGAATGGAATCGGATGGAATGGAGTGGAATGGAATGGAATGGAATGGAATGGAATGGAATGGAATGGAATCGAATGGAATGGAATGGAATGGAATGGAATGGAATGGAATGGAATGGAATGGAATGGAATGGAATCAACCCGAGTAGAACGGAATGGAATGGAATGGAATGGAATGGAATGGAATGGAATGGAATGGAATGGAATGGAATGGAATGGAATGGAATGGAATTCAATGGAATAGAATGGAATGGAATGGAATAGAATGGAATGGAATGGAAATGAATCGAACGGAATGGAATGGAATGGAATGGAATGGAATGGAATGGAATGGAATGGAATGGAATGTAATCAACCCGAGTAGAACGGAATGGATTGGAATGGAAAGGAAGGGAATGGAATGGAATGGAATGAATGGAATGGAATGGAATGGAATCGAATCGAATGGAATCGAATGCAATCGAATGGAATGGAACGGAATGGAATGGAATGGAATGGAATGGAATCAACCCGAGTAGAATGGAGTGGATTGGAATGGAATGGAATGGAATGGAATGGACTTCAATGGAATAGAATGGAATGGAATGGAATGGAATTGAATGGAATGGAATGGAATGTAATGTAATGGAATGGAATCGAATGGAATCGAATGGAATCGAATGGAATGGAATGGAATGGAATGGAATCGAATGGAATGGAACGGAATGGAATGGAATGGAATGGAATGGAATGGAATGGAATGGAATGGAATGGAATGGAATTCAATGGAATAGAATGGAATGGAATGAAATGGAATGGAATCAACCCGAGAAGAATGGAATGGATTGTAATGGAATGGAATGGAATGGAATGGAATGGAATGGAATGGAGTCGAATGGAATGGAATGGAATGGAATGGAATGGAATGGAATCGAATGGAATGGAACGGAATGGAATGGAATGGAATGGAATGGAATGGAATGGAATGGAATTCAATGGAATAGAATGGAATGGAATGGAATGGAATGGAATGGAATGAACCCGAGTAGAACGGAATGGAATGGAATGGAATGGAATGGAATGGAATGGAATGGAATGGAATGGAATGGAATTCAATGGAATGGAATGGAATGGAATGGAATGGAATGGAATGGAATCTAATGGAATCGAATGGAATGGAATGGAATGGAATGCAATGGAATGGAATGGAATGGAATGGAATGGAATGGAATTCAATGGAATAGAGTGGAATGGAATGGAATGGAATGGAATGAACCCGAGTTGAACGAAATGGAATGGAATGGGATGGAATGGAATGGAATGGAATGGAATGGAATGGAATGGAATGGATTGGAATTGATTCGAATGGAATGGAATGGAATGGAATGGAATGGAATGGTATCGAAAGAAATGGAATGGAATGGAATGCAATGGAATGGAATCGAATGGAAAGGAATGGAATGGAATGGAATGGAATGGAATGGAATGGAATGGAATGGAATGGAATCAACCCGAGTAGAATGGAATGGATTGGAATGGAATGGAATGGAGTGGAATGGAATGGAAAGGAGTGGAATGGAATGGAACGGAATAGAATGGAATGGAATGGAATGGAATGGAATGGAATGGAATGGAATGGAATAGAATGGAATGGACTTCAATGGAATAGAATGGAATGGAATGGAATGGAATTGAATGGAATGGAATGGAATAGAATGGAATCGGATGGAATGGAGTGGAATGGAATGGAATGGAATGGAATGGAATGGAATGGAATGGAATGGAATGGAATGGAATGGAATGGAATGGAATCAACCCGAGTAGAACGGAATGGAATGGAATGGAATGGAATGGAATCGAATGGAATTAAATGGAATCAAAAGGAATGGAATGGAATCGAATGTAATCAACCCGAGTAGAACGGAATGGAATGGAATGGAATGGAGTGGAATAGAATGGAATGGAATGGAATGGAATTGAGTGGAATGGAATGGAATGGAATGGAATGGAATGGAATGGAATGGAATGGAATGGAATGGAATCAAAACGAGTAGAACGGAATGGAATGGAATGGAATGGAATGGAATGGAATGGAATGGAATGGAATGGAATGGAATTCAATGGAATGGAATGGAATGGAATGGAACCAACCCGAGTAGAACGGAATGGAATGGAATGGAAAGGAATGGAATGGAGTGAAATGGAATGGAATGGAATGGAATTCAATGGAAAGGAACGGAATGGAAAGGAATGGAATGGAATGGAATGGAATGGAATGGAACGGAATGGAGTGGAGTGGAATGGAATGGAATGGAATGGAATGGAATGGAATGGAATTCAATGGAATAGAATGGAATGGAATGGAATTCAATGGAATAGAATGGAATGGAATGGAATGGAATGGAATCAACCCGAGTAGAAAGGAATGGAACGGAATGGAATGGAATGGAATGGAATGGAATGGAATGGAATGGAATGGAATGGAATGGAATGGAATGGAATGGAATGGAATGGAATGGAATGGAATGAACCCGAGTAGAAAGGAATGGAATGGAATGGAATGGAATGGAATGGAATGGAATGGAATGGAATGGAATGGAATGGAATGGAATGGAATGGAATGGAATGGAATGGAATGGAAACAACCCGAGTAGAATGGAATGGATAGGAATGGAATGGAATGGAATGGAATGTACTTCAATAGAATGGAATGGAGGGGAATGGAAAGGAATGGAATGGAATGGAATGGAATCGAATGGAATCGAATGGAATGGAGTGGAATAGAATGGAATCAACCTGAATAGAACGGAACGGAACGGAACGGAACGGAACGGAACGGAATGGAATTGAGTGAAATGGAATGGAATCGAATGGAATCGATAGGAACCGAATGGAATGGAATGGAAGGGAATGGAATGGAATGGAATGGAATGGAATGGAGTGGAATGGAATTGAGTGGAGTGGAATGGAATGGAGTGGAGTGGAATGGAATGGAATGGAATGGAATGGAATGGAATGGAATGGAATGGAATGGAATGGAATTCAATGGAATACAATGGAATAGAATGGAATGGAATGGAATGGAATGGAATGAACCCGAGTTGAACGGAATGGAATGGAATGGGATGGAATGGAATGGAATGGAATGGAATGGAATGGAATGGAATGGAATGGAATTGATTCGAATGGAATGGAATGGAATGGAATGGAATGGAATGGTATCGAAAGGAATGCAATGGAATGGAATGCAATGGAATGGAATGGAATGGAATGGAATGGAATGGAATGGAATGGAATGGAATCAACCCGAGTAGAATGGAGTGGATTGGAATGGAATGGAATGGAATGGAATGGAATGGAATGGAATGCAATGAAATGGAATGGAATCGAATGGAATCGAATGGAATGGACTGTAATGAAATGGAATGGAATGGAATGGAATGGAATGGAATGGAATGGAATGGAATGGAATGGAATGGAATGGAATGGAATTGAATGGAATCAACCCGAGTAGAAAGGAATGGATTGGAATGGAATGGAATGGAATGGAATCGAATGGAATGGAATGGAATAGAAAGGAATGGTAAGGAATGGAATGGACGCGAGTAGAAAGGAATGGAATGGAATGGAATGGAATGGAATGGAATGGAATGGAATGGAATGAAACCGAGTAGAAAGGAATGGAATGGAATGGAATGGAATGGAATGGAATGGAATGGAATGGAATGGAATGGAATGGAATGGAATGGAATGGAATGGAAACAACCCGAGTAGAATGGAATGGATAGGAATGGAATGGAATGGAATGGAATGTAATTCAATAGAATGGAATGGAGGGGAATGGAAAGGAATGGAATGGAATGGAATGGAATCGAATGGAATCGAATGGAATCGAATGGAATGGAGTGGAATAGAGTGGAATCAACCCGAATAGAACGGAACGGAACGGAACGGAACGGAACGGAACGGAATCGAATGGAATGGAGTGAAATGGAATGGAATCGAATGGAATCGAATGGAACCGAATGGAATGGAAAGAAGGGAATTAAATGGAGTGGAATGGAATGGAATGGAATGGAATGGAATCAACCCGAGTAGAATGGAATGGATTGGAATGGAATGGAATGGAGTGGAATGGAATGGAATTCAATAGAATAGAATAGAATGGAATGGAATGGAATGGAATGGAATGGAATGGAATGGAATCGAATGGAATCGAATGGAATCGAATGGAATGGAGTGGAATAGAATGGAATCAACCTGAATAGAACGGAACGGAACGGAACGGAACGGAACGGAACGGAATGGAATTGAGTGAAATGGAATGGAATCGAATGGAATCGATAGGAACCGAATGGAATGGAATGGAAGGGAATGGAATCAACCCGAGTAGAATGGAATGGATTGGAATGGAATGGAATGGAGTGGAATGGAATGGAGTGGAGTGGAATGGAATGGAATGGAGTGGAATGGAATGGAATGGAATGGAATGGAATGGAATGGAATGGAATGGAATGGAATGGAATGGAATGGAATGGAATGGAATGGAATGGAATGGAATTCAATGGAATACAATGGAATAGAATGGAATGGAATGGAATGGAATGGAATGAACCCGAGTTGAACGGAATGGAATGGAATGGGATGGAATGGAATGGAATGGAATGGAATGGAATGGAATGGAATGGAATTGATTCGAATGGAATGGAATGGAATGGAATGGAATGGAATGGTATCGAAAGGAATGCAATGGAATGGAATGCAATGGAATGGAATGGAATGGAATGGAATGGAATGGAATGGAATGGAATGGAATGGAATGGTATCAACCCGAGTAGAATGGAGTGGATTGGAATGGAATGGAATGGAATGGAATGGACTTCAATGGAATAGAATGGAATGGAATGGAATGGAATTGAATGGAATGGAATGGAATAGAATGGAATCGGATGGAATGGAGTGGAATGGAATGGAATGGAATGGAATGGAATGGAATGGAATGGAATGGAATCGAATCAACCCGAGTAGAACGGAATGGAATGGAATGGAATGGAATGGAATGGAATGGAATGGAATGGAATGCAATGGAATGGAATGGAATGGAATGAAACCGAGTAGAAAGGAATGGAATGGAATGGAATGGAATGGAATGGAATGGAATGGAATGGAATGGAATGGAATGGAATGGAAACAACCCGAGTAGAATGGAATGGATAGGAATGGAATGGAATGGAATGGAATGTAATTCAATAGAATGGAATGGAGGGGAATGGAAAGGAATGGAATGGAATGGAATGGAATCGAATGGAATCGAATGGAATCGAATGGAATGGAGTGGAATTGAGTGGAATCAACCCGAATAGAACGGAACGGAACGGAACGGAACGGAACGCAACGGAACGGAACGGAATCGAATGGAATGGAGTGAAATGGAATGGAATCGAATGGAATCGAATGGAACCGAATGGAATGGAAAGAAGGGAATTAAATGGAGTGGAATGGAATGGAATGGAATGGAATGGAATCAACCCGAGTAGAATGGAATGGATTGGAATGGAATGGAATGGAGTGGAATGGAATGGAATTCAATAGAATAGAATAGAATGGAATGGAATGGAATGGAATGGAATGGAATGGAATCGAATGGAATCGAATGGAATCGAATGGAATGGAGAGGAATAGAATGGAATCAACCTGAATAGAACGGAACGGAACGGAACGGAACGGAACGGAACGGAATGGAATTGAGTGAAATGGAATGGAATCGAATGGAATCGATAGGAACCGAATGGAATGGAATGGAAGGGAATGGAATGGAATGGAATGGAATGGAATGGAATGGAATGGAATCAACCCGAGTAGAATGGAATGGATTGGAATGGAATGGAATGGAGTGGAATGGAATGGAATGGAGTGGAAAGGAATGGAATGGAATGGAATGGAATCAACCCGAGTAGAATGGAATGGATTGGAATGGAATGGAATGGAGTGGAATGGAATGGAATGGAGTGGAATGGAATGGAATGGAATCAACCCGAGTAGAATGGAATGGATTGGAATGAAACGGAATGGAGTGGAATGGAATGGAATGGAGTGGAATGGAATGGAATGGAATAGAATGGAATGGAATGGAATGGAATGGAATGGAATGGAATGGAATGGAATGGAATGGAATTCAATGGAATGGAATGGAATGGAATGGAATGGAATGGAATGGAATGGAATGGAATTCAATGGAATAGAATGGAATGGAATGGAATGGAATGGAATGAACCCGAGTTGAACGGAATGGAATGGAATGGGATGGAATGGAATGGAATGGAATGGAATGGAATGGAATGGAATGGAATGGAATTGATTCGAATGGAATGGAATGGAATGGAATGGAATGGAATGGTATCGAAAGGAATGGAATGGAATGGAATGCAATGGAATGGAATCGAATGGAATGGAATGGAATGGAATGGAATGGAATGGAATGGAATGGAATGGAATGGAATTGAATCGAATGGAATGGAATGGAATGGAATGGAATGGAATGGAATGGAATGGAATGGAATGGAATGGAATGGAATGTAATCAACCCGAGTAGAACGGAATGGATTGGAATGGAAAGGAAGGGAATGGAATGGAATGGAATGAATGGAATGGAATGGAATGGAATCGAATCGAATGGAATCGAATGCAATCGAATGGAATGGAACGGAATGGAATGGAATGGAATGGAATGGAATGGAATGGAATCAACCCGAGTAGAATGGAGTGGATTGGAATGGAATGGAATGGAATGGAATGGACTTCAATGGAATAGAATGGAATGGAATGGAATGGAATTGAATGGAATGGAATGGAAAGTAATGTAATGGAATGGAATCGAATGGAATCGAATGGAATCGAATGGAATGGAATGGAATGGAATGGAATCGAATGGAATGGAACGGAATGGAATGGAATGGAATGGAATGGAATGGAATGGAATGGAATTCAATGGAATAGAATGGAATGGAATGAAATGGAATGGAATCAACCCGAGAAGAATGGAATGGATTGTAATGGAATGGAATGGAATGGAATGGAATGGAATGGAATGGAATGGAATGGAATGGAATCAACCCGAGTAGAAAGGAATGGAATGGAATGGAATGGAATGGAATGGAAAGGAATGGAATGGAATGGAATGGAATTCCATGGAATTGAATGGAATGGAATGGAAGGGAATGGAATCAACCCGAGTAGAACGGAATGGAATGGAATGGAATGGAATGGAATGGAATGGAATGGAATGGAATGGAATGGAATGGAATTCAATGGAATAGAATGGAATGGAATGGAATGGAATGGAATGAACCCGAGTAGAACGGAATGGAATGGAATGGAATGGAATGGAATGGAATGGAATGCAATCAACCCGAGTAGAATGGAGTGGATTGGAATGGAATGGAATGGAATGGAATGGACTTCAATGGAATAGAATGGAATGGAATGGAATGGAATTGAATGGAATGGAATGGAATAGAATGGAATCGGATGGAATGGAGTGGAATGGAATGGAATGGAATGGAATGGAATGGAATGGAATGGAATGGAATGGAATGGAATCAACCCGAGTAGAACGGAATGGAATGGAATGGAATGGAATGGAATGGAATGGAATGGAATGGAATGGAATGGAATGGAATGGAATTCAATGGAATAGAATGGAATGGAATGGAATAGAATGGAATGGAATGGAATTGAATCGAATGGAATGGAATGGAATGGAATGGAATGGAATGGAATGGAATGGAATCAACCCGAGTAGAACGGAATGGATTGGAATGGAAAGGAATGGAATGGAATGGAATGGAATGGAATGAATGGAATGGAATGGAATGGAATCGAATCGAATGGAATCGAATGGAATCGAATGGAATGGAACGGAATGGAATGGAATGGAATGGAATGGAATGGAATCAACCCGAGTAGAATGGAGTGGATTGGAATGGAATGGAATGGAATGGAACGGACTTCAATGGAATAGAATGGAATGGAATGGAATGGAATGGAATGGAATGAACCCGAGTTGAACGGAATGGAATGGAATGGGATGGAATGGAATGGAATGGAATGGAATGGAATGGAATGGAATGGAATGGAATGGAATGGAATGGAATTGATTCGAATGGAATGGAATGGAATGGAATGGAATGGAATGGTATCGAAAGGAATCGAATGGAATGGAATGCAATGGAATGGAATCTAATGGAATGGAAAGGAATGGAATGGAATGGAATGGAATGGAATGGAATGGAATGGAATGGAATGGAATGGAATGGAATGGAATGGAATCAACCCGAGTAGAATGGAGTGGATTGGAATGGAATGGAATGGAATGGAATGGACTTCAGTGGAATAGAATGGAATGGAATGGAATGGAATTGAATGGAATGGAATGGAATAGAATGGAATCGGATGGAATGGAGGGGAATGGAATGGAATGGAATGGAATGGAATGGAATGGAATGGAATGGAATCGAATGGAATGGAATGGAATGGAATGGAATGGAATGGAATGGAATGGAATGGAATCAACCCGAGTAGAACGGAATGGAATGGAATGGAATGGAATGGAATGGAATGGAATGGAATGGAATGGAATTCAATGGAATAGAATGGAATGGAATGGAATAGAATGGAATGGAATGGAATTGAATCTAATGGAATGGAATGGAATGGAATGGAATGGAATGGAATGGAATGGAATGGAATGGAATGGAATGTAATCAACCCGAGTAGAACGGAATGGATTGGAATGGAAAGGAAGGGAATGGAATGGAATGGAATGAATGGAATGGAATGGAATGGAATCGAATCGAATGGAATCGAATGCAATCGAATGGAATGGAACGGAATTGAATGGAATGGAATGGAATGGAATGGAATGGAATGGAATGGAATCAACCCGAGTAGAATGGAGTGGATTGGAATGGAATGGAATGGAATGGAATGGACTTCAATGGAATAGAATGGAATGGAATGGAATGGAATGGAATGGAATGGAATGGAATGGAATGGAATGGAATGGAATCAACCCGAGTATAAAGGAATGGAACGGAATGGAATGGAATGGAATGGAATGGAATGGAATTTAATGGAATGGAATGGAATGGAATGCAATGAAATGGAATGGAATCGAATGGAATCGAATGGAATGGACTGTAATGAAATGGAATGGAATGGAATGGAATGGAATGGAATGGAATGGAATTGAATGGAATGGAATGGAATTGAATGGAATCAACCCGAGTAGAATGGAATGGATTGGAATGGAATGGAATGGAATGGAATCGAATGGAATGGAATGGAATAGAAAGGAATGGAAAGGAATGGAATGGACGCGAGTAGAACGGAATGGAATGGAATGGAATGGAATGGAATGGAATGGAATGAACCCGAGTAGAACGGAATGGAATGGAATGGAATGGAATGGAATGGAATGGAATGGAATGGAATGGAATGGAATGGAATCAACCCGAGTAGAATGGAATGGATAGGAATGGAATGGAATGGAATGGAATGTAATTCAATAGAATGGAATGGAGGGGAATGGAAAGGAATGGAATGGAATGGAATGGAATCGAAAGGAATTGAATGGAATCGAATGGAATGCAGTGGAATAGAGTGGAATCAACCCGAATAGAACGGAACGGAACGGAACGGAACGGAACGGAACGGAATGGAATGGAGTGAAATGGAATGGAAACAAATGGAGTCGAATGGAACCGAATGGAATGGAATGGAAGGGAATGGAATGGAATGGAATGGAATGGAATGGAATGGAATGGAATCAACCCGAGAACAACGTAATGGAATGGAATGGAATGGAATGGAATGGAATGGAATGGAAATCAATGGAATGGAATGGAATGGAATGGAATGGAATGGAATGGAATGGAAGGGAATAGAATGGAATCAACCCGAGTAGAACGGAATGGAATGGAATGGAATGGAATGGAATGAAATGGAATGGAATGGTATGGAATGGAATCGAATGGAATCGAATGGAATGGAATGGAATCGAATTGAATCGAATGGAATCGAATGGAATGGAATGGAATAAACCCGAGTAGAATGGAATGGATTGGAATGGAATGGAATGGAATGGAATGGAATGGAATGGAAGGGAATGGAATGGAATTGAAAGGAATGGAATGGAATGGAATGGAATGGAATGGATAGGAATGGAGTGGAATGGAATGGAATCAACCCAAGTAGAATGGAATGGATTGCAATGGAATGGAGTGGAATGGAATGCAAAGAAATCAACCCGAGTAGAATGAATTGGATTGGAATGGAATGGAATGGAATGGAATGGAATGGAATGGAATTGAATGGAATGAACCCGAGTAGAATGGAATTGAATGGAATGGAATGGAATGCAATGGAATGGAATGGAATGGAATGCAATGGAATGGAATGGAATGGAACGGAATGGAATGGAATTGAATGGAATGAACCCGAGTAGAATGGAATTGAATGGAATGGAATGGAATGCAATGGAATGGAATGGAATGGAATGCAATGGAATGGAATGGAATGGAACGGAATGGAATGGAATGGAATGGAATGGAATGGAACGGAAAGGAGTGGAATGGAAAGGAATGGAATGGAAACCAACCCAAGTAGAACGGAATGGAATGGAATGGAATGGAATGGAATGGAATGGAATGGAATGGAATGGAATGGAATGGAATAGAATGAACCCGACAGGAATGGAATGGAATGGAATGGAAAGAATGGAATGGAACGGAATGGAATGGAGTGGAACGGAATGATCAACCCGAGTAAAATGGAATGGATTGAAATGGAATGGAATGGAGTGGAATGGAATGGAATCGAATGGAATCGAATTAAATCGAATGGAATGGAACCTAATGGAGTGGAATGGAATGGAATGGAATGGAATGGAAAGGAATGGAATGGAATGGAATGGAATGGAATTCAAAGGAATAGAACGGACTGGAATGGAATGGAATGGAATGGAATGGAATGGAATGGAATGGAACCTAAAGGAATCGAATTGGATGGTATGGATTGGAATGGAAGAGAATGGAATCAACCCGAGTGGAACGGAATGGAATGGAATGGAATGGAATGGAATGGAATGGAATGGAATGGAATGGAATGGAATGGAATGCAATGGAATGCAATGGAATTGAATGGAATGGAATCAACCCGAGTACAATGGAATGGATTGGAATGGAATGGAATGGAATGGAATGGAATCGAAAGGAATGGAATGGAATGGAAGGGAATGGAATGGAATGGAATGCAATGGAATGGAATCAACCCAAGTAGAATGGAATGGATTGCAATGGAATGGAATGGAATGGAATGGAATGGAATGGAAGGGAATGGAATGGAATCGAATGGAATAGAATCGAATGGAATCGAATGGAATCGAATGGAATGGAGTGCAATAGAATGGAATCAACCCGAGTAGAATGGAATGGAATGGAACGGAACGGAACGGAACGGAACGGAACGGAACGGAACGGAATGGAATGGAGTGAAATGGAATGGAATCGAATGGAATCGAACGGAACCGAATGGAATGGAAAGAAGGGAACGGAATGGAATGGAATGGAATGGAATCAACCCGAGTAGAATGGAATGGATTGGAATGGAATGGAATGGAATGGAAAGGAATTCAATGGAATAGAATGAAATGGAATGGAATGGAATGGAATGGAATGGAATCGAATGGAATCGAATGGAATCGAATGGAATGGAGTGGAAGAGAATGGAATCAACTCGAGTACAACGGAATGGAATGCAACGGAATGGAACGGAATGGAACGGAATGAAACGGAACGGAATGGAATGGAGTGAAATGGAATGGAATCGAATGGAATCGAATGGAACCGAATGGAATGGAATGGAACGGAATGGAATGGAATGGACTGGAATGGAATGGAATCAACCCTAGTAGAATGTAATGGATTGGAATGGAATGGAATGGAATGGAATGGAATGGAATGGAATGGAATGGAATGGAATCGAATGGAATTGAATGGAATCAAATGGAATGGAATGGAATCGAATGTAATCAACCCGAGTAGAACGGAATGGAATGGAATGGAATGGTATGGAATGGAATGGAATGGAATGGAATGGAATGGAATGGAATGGAATGGAATGGAATGGAATTGAGTGGAATGGAATGGAATGGAATGGAATGGAATGGAATGGAATGGAATGGAATGGAATGGAATGGAATGGAATCAACACGAGTAGAACGGAACAGAATGGAATGGAATGGAATGGAATGGAATGCAATGGAATGGAATTCAATGGAATGGAATGGAATGGAATGGAATCAACCCGAGTAGAACGGAATGGAATGGAATGGAAAGGAATGGAATGGAGTGGAATGGAATGGAATGGAATGGAATTCAATGGAATGGAACGGAATGGAATGGAATGGAATGGAAAGGAATGGAATGGAATGGAATGGAGTGGAATGGAATGGAATGGAATGGAATGGAATGGACTGGAATGGAATTCTATGGAATAGAATGGAATGGAATGGAATGGAATGGAATCAACCCGAGTAGAAAGGAATGGAACGGAATGGAATGGAATGGAATGGAATGGAATGGAATTTAATGGAATGGAATGGAATGGAATGCAATGAAATGGAATGGAATCGAATGGAATCGAATGGAATGGACTGTAATGAAATGGAATGGAATGGAATGGAATGGAATCAACCCGAGTAGAATGGAGTGGATTGGAATGGAATGGAATGGAATGGAATGGACTTCAATGGAATAGAATGGAATGGAATGGAATGGAATTGAATGGAATGGAATGGAAAGTAATGTAATGGAATGGAATCGAATGGAATCGAATGGAATCGAATGGAATGGAATGGAATGGAATGGAATCGAATGGAATGGAACGGAATGGAATGGAATGGAATGGAATGGAATGGAATGGAATGGAATTCAATGGAATAGAATGGAATGGAATGAAATGGAATGGAATCAACCCGAGAAGAATGGAATGGATTGTAATGGAATGGAATGGAATGGAATGGAATGGAATGGAATGGAATGGAATGGAATGGAATCAACCCGAGTAGAAAGGAATGGAATGGAATGGAATGGAATGGAATGGAAAGGAATGGAATGGAATGGAATGGAATTCCATGGAATGGAATGGAATGGAATGGAAGGGAATGGAATCAACCCGAGTAGAACGGAATGGAATGGAATGGAATGGAATGGAATGGAATGGAATGGAATGGAATGGAATGGAATGGAATTCAATGGAATAGAATGGAATGGAATGGAATGGAATGGAATGAACCCGAGTAGAACGGAATGGAATGGAATGGAATGGAATGGAATGGAATGCAATCAACCCGAGTAGAATGGAGTGGATTGGAATGGAATGGAATGGAATGGAATGGACTTCAATGGAATAGAATGGAATGGAATGGAATGGAATTGAATGGAATGGAATGGAATAGAATGGAATCGGATGGAATGGAGTGGAATGGAATGGAATGGAATGGAATGGAATGGAATGGAATGGAATGGAATGGAATGGAATCAACCCGAGTAGAACGGAATGGAATGGAATGGAATGGAATGGAATGGAATGGAATGGAATGGAATGGAATGGAATGGAATGGAATTCAATGGAATAGAATGGAATGGAATGGAATAGAATGGAATGGAATGGAATTGAATCGAATGGAATGGAATGGAATGGAATGGAATGGAATGGAATGGAATGGAATCAACCCGAGTAGAACGGAATGGATTGGAATGGAAAGGAATGGAATGGAATGGAATGGAATGGAATGAATGGAATGGAATGGAATGGAATCGAATCGAATGGAATCGAATGGAATCGAATGGAATGGAACGGAATGGAATGGAATGGAATGGAATGGAATGGAATCAACCCGAGTAGAATGGAGTGGATTGGAATGGAATGGAATGGAATGGAACGGACTTCAATGGAATAGAATGGAATGGAATGGAATGGAATGGAATGGAATGAACCCGAGTTGAACGGAATGGAATGGAATGGGATGGAATGGAATGGAATGGAATGGAATGGAATGGAATGGAATGGAATGGAATGGAATGGAATGGAATTGATTCGAATGGAATGGAATGGAATGGAATGGAATGGAATGGTATCGAAAGGAATCGAATGGAATGGAATGCAATGGAATGGAATCTAATGGAATGGAAAGGAATGGAATGGAATGGAATGGAATGGAATGGAATGGAATGGAATGGAATGGAATGGAATGGAATGGAATGGAATCAACCCGAGTAGAATGGAGTGGATTGGAATGGAATGGAATGGAATGGAATGGACTTCAGTGGAATAGAATGGAATGGAATGGAATGGAATTGAATGGAATGGAATGGAATAGAATGGAATCGGATGGAATGGAGGGGAATGGAATGGAATGGAATGGAATGGAATGGAATGGAATGGAATGGAATCGAATGGAATGGAATGGAATGGAATGGAATGGAATGGAATGGAATGGAATGGAATCAACCCGAGTAGAACGGAATGGAATGGAATGGAATGGAATGGAATGGAATGGAATGGAATGGAATGGAATTCAATGGAATAGAATGGAATGGAATGGAATAGAATGGAATGGAATGGAATTGAATCTAATGGAATGGAATGGAATGGAATGGAATGGAATGGAATGGAATGGAATGGAATGGAATGGAATGTAATCAACCCGAGTAGAACGGAATGGATTGGAATGGAAAGGAAGGGAATGGAATGGAATGGAATGAATGGAATGGAATGGAATGGAATCGAATCGAATGGAATCGAATGCAATCGAATGGAATGGAACGGAATTGAATGGAATGGAATGGAATGGAATGGAATGGAATGGAATGGAATCAACCCGAGTAGAATGGAGTGGATTGGAATGGAATGGAATGGAATGGAATGGACTTCAATGGAATAGAATGGAATGGAATGGAATGGAATGGAATGGAATGGAATGGAATGGAATGGAATGGAATGGAATCAACCCGAGTATAAAGGAATGGAACGGAATGGAATGGAATGGAATGGAATGGAATGGAATTTAATGGAATGGAATGGAATGGAATGCAATGAAATGGAATGGAATCGAATGGAATCGAATGGAATGGACTGTAATGAAATGGAATGGAATGGAATGGAATGGAATGGAATGGAATGGAATTGAATGGAATGGAATGGAATTGAATGGAATCAACCCGAGTAGAATGGAATGGATTGGAATGGAATGGAATGGAATGGAATCGAATGGAATGGAATGGAATAGAAAGGAATGGAAAGGAATGGAATGGACGCGAGTAGAACGGAATGGAATGGAATGGAATGGAATGGAATGGAATGGAATGAACCCGAGTAGAACGGAATGGAATGGAATGGAATGGAATGGAATGGAATGGAATGGAATGGAATGGAATGGAATGGAATCAACCCGAGTAGAATGGAATGGATAGGAATGGAATGGAATGGAATGGAATGTAATTCAATAGAATGGAATGGAGGGGAATGGAAAGGAATGGAATGGAATGGAATGGAATCGAAAGGAATTGAATGGAATCGAATGGAATGCAGTGGAATAGAGTGGAATCAACCCGAATAGAACGGAACGGAACGGAACGGAACGGAACGGAACGGAATGGAATGGAGTGAAATGGAATGGAAACAAATGGAGTCGAATGGAACCGAATGGAATGGAATGGAAGGGAATGGAATGGAATGGAATGGAATGGAATGGAATGGAATGGAATCAACCCGAGAACAACGTAATGGAATGGAATGGAATGGAATGGAATGGAATGGAATGGAAATCAATGGAATGGAATGGAATGGAATGGAATGGAATGGAATGGAATGGAAGGGAATAGAATGGAATCAACCCGAGTAGAACGGAATGGAATGGAATGGAATGGAATGGAATGAAATGGAATGGAATGGTATGGAATGGAATCGAATGGAATCGAATGGAATGGAATGGAATCGAATTGAATCGAATGGAATCGAATGGAATGGAATGGAATAAACCCGAGTAGAATGGAATGGATTGGAATGGAATGGAATGGAATGGAATGGAATGGAATGGAAGGGAATGGAATGGAATTGAAAGGAATGGAATGGAATGGAATGGAATGGAATGGATAGGAATGGAGTGGAATGGAATGGAATCAACCCAAGTAGAATGGAATGGATTGCAATGGAATGGAGTGGAATGGAATGCAAAGAAATCAACCCGAGTAGAATGAATTGGATTGGAATGGAATGGAATGGAATGGAATGGAATGGAATGGAATTGAATGGAATGAACCCGAGTAGAATGGAATTGAATGGAATGGAATGGAATGCAATGGAATGGAATGGAATGGAATGCAATGGAATGGAATGGAATGGAACGGAATGGAATGGAATTGAATGGAATGAACCCGAGTAGAATGGAATTGAATGGAATGGAATGGAATGCAATGGAATGGAATGGAATGGAATGCAATGGAATGGAATGGAATGGAACGGAATGGAATGGAATGGAATGGAATGGAATGGAACGGAAAGGAGTGGAATGGAAAGGAATGGAATGGAAACCAACCCAAGTAGAACGGAATGGAATGGAATGGAATGGAATGGAATGGAATGGAATGGAATGGAATGGAATGGAATAGAATGAACCCGACAGGAATGGAATGGAATGGAATGGAAAGAATGGAATGGAACGGAATGGAATGGAGTGGAACGGAATGATCAACCCGAGTAAAATGGAATGGATTGAAATGGAATGGAATGGAGTGGAATGGAATGGAATCGAATGGAATCGAATTAAATCGAATGGAATGGAACCTAATGGAGTGGAATGGAATGGAATGGAATGGAATGGAAAGGAATGGAATGGAATGGAATGGAATGGAATTCAAAGGAATAGAACGGACTGGAATGGAATGGAATGGAATGGAATGGAATGGAATGGAATGGAACCTAAAGGAATCGAATTGGATGGTATGGATTGGAATGGAAGAGAATGGAATCAACCCGAGTGGAACGGAATGGAATGGAATGGAATGGAATGGAATGGAATGGAATGGAATGGAATGGAATGGAATGGAATGGAATGGAATGGAATGCAATGGAATGCAATGGAATTGAATGGAATGGAATCAACCCGAGTACAATGGAATGGATTGGAATGGAATGGAATGGAATGGAATGGAATCGAAAGGAATGGAATGGAATGGAAGGGAATGGAATGGAATGGAATGCAATGGAATGGAATCAACCCAAGTAGAATGGAATGGATTGCAATGGAATGGAATGGAATGGAATGGAATGGAATGGAAGGGAATGGAATGGAATCGAATGGAATAGAATCGAATGGAATCGAATGGAATCGAATGGAATGGAGTGCAATAGAATGGAATCAACCCGAGTAGAATGGAATGGAATGGAACGGAACGGAACGGAACGGAACGGAACGGAACGGAACGGAATGGAATGGAGTGAAATGGAATGGAATCGAATGGAATCGAACGGAACCGAATGGAATGGAAAGAAGGGAACGGAATGGAATGGAATGGAATGGAATCAACCCGAGTAGAATGGAATGGATTGGAATGGAATGGAATGGAATGGAAAGGAATTCAATGGAATAGAATGAAATGGAATGGAATGGAATGGAATGGAATGGAATCGAATGGAATCGAATGGAATCGAATGGAATGGAGTGGAAGAGAATGGAATCAACTCGAGTACAACGGAATGGAATGCAACGGAATGGAACGGAATGGAACGGAATGAAACGGAACGGAATGGAATGGAGTGAAATGGAATGGAATCGAATGGAATCGAATGGAACCGAATGGAATGGAATGGAACGGAATGGAATGGAATGGACTGGAATGGAATGGAATCAACCCTAGTAGAATGTAATGGATTGGAATGGAATGGAATGGAATGGAATGGAATGGAATGGAATGGAATGGAATCGAATGGAATTGAATGGAATCAAATGGAATGGAATGGAATCGAATGTAATCAACCCGAGTAGAACGGAATGGAATGGAATGGAATGGTATGGAATGGAATGGAATGGAATGGAATGGAATGGAATGGAATGGAATGGAATGGAATGGAATTGAGTGGAATGGAATGGAATGGAATGGAATGGAATGGAATGGAATGGAATGGAATGGAATGGAATGGAATCAACACGAGTAGAACGGAACAGAATGGAATGGAATGGAATGGAATGGAATGCAATGGAATGGAATTCAATGGAATGGAATGGAATGGAATGGAATCAACCCGAGTAGAACGGAATGGAATGTAATGGAAAGGAATGGAATGGAGTGGAATGGAATGGAATGGAATGGAATTCAATGGAATGGAACGGAATGGAATGGAATGGAATGGAAAGGAATGGAATGGAATGGAATGGAGTGGAATGGAATGGAATGGAATGGAATGGAATGGACTGGAATGGAATTCTATGGAATAGAATGGAATGGAATGGAATGGAATGGAATCAACCCGAGTAGAAAGGAATGGAACCGAATGGAATGGAATGGAATGGAATGGAATGGAATTTAATGGAATGGAATGGAATGGAATGCAATGAAATGGAATGGAATCGAATGGAATCGAATGGAATGGACTGTAATGAAATGGAATGGAATGGAATGGAATGGAATGGAATGGAATTGAATGGAATGGAATGGAATTGAATGGAATCAACCCGAGTAGAATGGAATGGATTGGAATGGAATGGAATGGAATGGAATCGAATGGAATGGAATGGAATAGAAAGGAATGAAAGGAATGGAATGGACGCGAGTAGAACGGAATGGAATGGAATGGAATGGAATGGAATGGAATGGAATGAACCCGAGTAGAAAGGAATGGAATGGAATGGAATGGAATGGAATGGAATGGAATGGAATGGAATGGAATGGAATCAACCCGAGTAGAATGGAATGGATAGGAATGGAATGGAATGGAATGGAATGTAATTCAATAGAATGGAATGGAGGGGAATGGAAAGGAATGGAATGGAATGGAATGGAATGGAATGGAATTCAATGGAATGGAATTCAATGGAATAGAATGGAATGGAATGGAATGGAATGGAATGGAATGGAATGGAATGCAATGGAATGGAATCAACCCGAGTAGAACGGAGTGGAATGGAATGGAATGGAATGGAATGCAGTGGAATAGAGTGGAATCAACCCGAATAGAACGGAACGGAACGGAACGGAACGGAACGGAACGGAATGGAATGGAGTGAAATGGAATGGAAACAAATGGAGTCGAATGGAACCGAATGGAATGGAATGGACGGGAATGGAATGGAATGGAATGGAATGGAATGGAATGGAATGGAATGGAATGGAATGGAATGGAATGCAATGGAATGGAATCAACCCGAGTAGAACGGAGTGGAATGGAATGGAATGGAATGGAATGGAATGGAATGCAATGGAATGGAATGGAATGGAATGGAATTCAATGGAATGGAATGGAATGGAATGGAATGGAATTGAATGGAATGGAATCAACCGGAGTAGATCGGAATGGAATGGAATGGAATGGAATGGAATGGAATGGAATGGAATGGAATGGAATCGAATGGAATCAAATGGAATGGAATGGAATGGAATGGAAAGGAATGGAAAGGAATGGAATGGAATGGAAAGGAATGGAAAGGAATGGAATGGAATGGAATCAACCCGAGTAGATTGGAATGGATTGGAATGGAATGGAATGGAATGGAATGGAATTCAATGGAAAAAATGAAATGGAATGGAATGGAATGGAATCGAATGGAATGGAATGGAATGGAATGGAATGGAATGGAATTGAATGGAATGGAATGGAATGGAATGGAATGGAATGGAATCGAATGGAATCGAATGGAATCGAATGGAATGGAATGGAATGGAATGGAAAGGAATCAACCCGAGTAGATTGGAATGGATTGGAATGGAATGGAATGGAATGGAAGGGAATGGAATGGAATCGAATGGAATCGAATGGAATCGAATGGAATGGAGTGGAATAGTATGGAATCAACCCGAGTAGAACGGAATGGAATTGAACGGAACGGAACGGAACGGAACGGAACGGAACGGAACCGAATGGAATGGAGTGAAATGGAATGGAATCGAATGGAATCGAATGGAACCGAATGGAATGGAAAGAAGGGAATTAAATGGAATGGAATGGAGTGGAATGGAATGGAATTCAATAGAATAGAATGGAATGGAATGGAATGGAATGGAATGGAATGGAATGGAATCGAATGGAATCGAATGGAATCGAATGGAATGGAGTGGAATAGAATGGAATCAACCTGAATAGAACGGAACGGAACGGAACGGAACGGAACGGAACGGAACGGAACGGAATGGAATTGAGTGAAATGGAATGGAATCGAATGGAATAGAAAGGAACCGAATGGAATGGAATGGAAGGCAGTGGAATGGAATGGAATGGAATGGAATGGAATCAACCCGAGTAGAATGGAATGGATTGGAATGGAATGGAATGGAGTGGAATGGAATGGAATGGAGTGGAATGGAATGGAATGGAATAGAATGGAATGGAATGGAATGGAATGGAATGGAATGGAATGGAATGGAATGGAATGGAATGGAATGGAATGGAATGGAATGGAATGGAATTCAATGGAATAGAATGGAATGGAATGGAATGGAATGGAATGAACGCGAGTTGAACGGAATGGAATGGAATGGGATGGAATGGAATGGAATGGAATGGAATGGAATGGAATGGAATGGAATGGAATGGAATGGAATTGATTCGAATGGAATGGAATGGAATGGTATCGAAAGAAATGGAATGGAATGGAATGCAATGGAATGGAATCGAATGGAATGGAATGGAATGGAATGGAATGGAATGGAATGGAATGGAATGGAATGGAATGGAATCAACCCGAGTAGAATGGAATGGATTGGAATGGAATGGAATGGAGTGGAATGGAATGGAAAGGAGTGGAATGGAATGGAATGGAATAGAATGGAATGGAATGGAATGGAATGGAATGGAATGGAATGGAATGGAATGGACTTCAATGGAATAGAATGGAATGGAATGGAATGGAATTGAATGGAATGGAATGGAATAGAATGGAATCGGATGGAATGGAGTGGAATGGAATGGAATGGAATGGAATGGAATGGAATGGAATGGAATGGAATGGAATGGAATGGAATCAACCCGAGTAGAATGGAATGGAATGGAATGGAATGGAATGGAATGGAATTTAATGGAATGGAATGGAATGGAATGGAATGGAATGGAATGGAATGCAATGGAATGGAATTCAATGGAATAGAATGGAATGGAATGGAATAGAATGGAATGGAATGGAATTGAATCGAATGGAATCGAATGGAATGGAATGGAATGGAATGGAATGGAATGGAATGGAATGGAATGGAATCAACCCGAGTAGAACGGAATGGATTGGAATGGAAAGGAATGGAATGGAATGGAATGGAATGAATGGAATGGAATGGAATGGAATGGAATCGAATGGAATCGAATGGAATCGAATGGAATGGAACGGAATGGAATGGAATGGAATGGAATGGAATGGAATGGAATGGAATCAACCCGAGTAGAATTGAGTGGATTGGAATGGAATGGAATGGAATGGAATGGACTTCAATGGAATAGAATGGAATGGAATGGAATGGAATTGAATTGAATGGAATGGAATAGAATGGAATCGGATGGAATGGAGTGGAATGGAATGGAATGGAATGGAATGGAATGGAATGGAATCGAATGGAATGGAATGGAATGGAATGGAATGGAATGGAATGGAATGGAATCAACCCGAGTAGAACGGAATGGAATGGAATGGAATGGAATGGAATGGAATGGAATCGAATGGAATCGAATGGAATCGAATGGAATGGAATGGAATGGAATGGAATGGAATCAACCCGAGTAGAACGGAATGGAATGGAATGGAATGGAATGGAATGGAATGGAATGGAATGGAATGGAATGGAATGGAATCGAATGGAATTGAATGGAATCAAAAGGAATGGAATGGAATCGAATGTAATCAACCCGAGTAGAACGGAATGGAATGGAATGGAATGGAATGGAATGGAATGGAATGGAATGGAATGGAATGGAATTGAGTGGAATGGAATGGAATGGAATGGAATGGAATGGAATGGAATGGAATGGAATGGAATGGAATGGAATCAACACGAGTAGGACGGAATGGAATGGAATGGAATGGAATGGAATGGAATGGAATGGAATGGAATTCTATGGAATGGAATGGAATGGAATGGAATCAACCCGAGTAGAACGGAATGGGATGGAATGGAAAGGAATGGAATGGAGTGGAATGGAATGGAATGGAATGGAATTCAATGGAAAGGAACGGAATGGAAAGGAATGGAATGGAATGGAATGGAATGGAATGGAATGGAATGGAATGGAATGGAATGGAGTGGAATGGAATGGAATGGAATGGAATGGAATGGAATGGAATGGAATTCAATGGAATAGAATGGAATGGAATGGAATTCAATGGAATAGAATGGAATGGAATGGAATGGAATGGAATGAACCCGAGTTGAACGGAATGGAATGGAATGGAATGGAATGGAATGGAATGGAATGGAATGGAATGGAATGGAATGGAATTGAATGGAATCAACCCGAGTAGAATGGAATTTATTGGAATGGAATGGAATGGAATGGAATCGAATGGAATGGAATGGAATAGAAAGGAATGGAAAGGAATGGAATGGACGCGAGTAGAACGGAATGGAATGGAATGCAATGGAATGGAATGGAATGGAATGGAATGGAATGGAATGGAATGGAATGAACCCGAGTAGAAAGGTATGGAATGGAATGGAATGGAATGGAATGGAATGGAATGGAATGGAATGGAATGGAATGGAATGGAATGGAATGGAAACAACCCGAGTAGAATGGAATGGATAGGAATGGAATGGAATGTAATTCAATAGAATGGAATGGAGGGGAATGGAAAGGAATGGAATGGAATGGAATGGAATCGAATGGAATCGAATGGAATCGAATGGAATGGAGTGGAATAGTGTGGAATCAACCCGAATAGAACGGAACGGAACGGAACGGAACGGAACGGAACGGAACGGAACCGAATGGAATGGAGTGAAATGGAATGGAATCGAATGGAATCGAATGGAACCGAATGGAATGGAAAGAAGGGAATTAAATGGAGTGGAATGGAATGGAATGGAATGGAATGGAATCAACCCGAGTAGAATGGAATGGATTGGAATGGAATGGAATGGAGTGGAATGGAATTGAATTCAATAGAATAGAATGGAATGGAATGGAATGGAATGGAATGGAATGGAATCGAATGGAATCGAATGGAATCGAATGGAATGGAGTGGAATAGAATGGAATCAACCTGAATAGAACGGAACGGAATGGAACGGAACGGAACGGAACGGAATGGAATTGAGTGAAATGGAATGGAATCGAATGGAATCGATAGGAACCGAATGGAATGGAATGGAAGGGAATGGAATGGAACGGAATGGAATGGAATGGAATCAACCCGAGTAGAATGGAATGGATTGGAATGGAATGGAATGGAGTGGAATGGAATGGAATGGAGTGGAATGGAATGGAGTGGAGTGGAATGGAATGGAATGGAGTGGAATGGAATGGAATGGAATGGAATGGAATGGAATGGAATGGAATTCAATGGAATACAATGGAATAGAGTGGAATGGAATGGAATGGAATGGAATGAACCCGAGTTGAACGGAATGGAATGGAATGGGATGGAATGGAATGAAATGGAATGGAATGGAATTGAATGGAATGGAATTGATTCCAATGGAATGGAATGGAATGGAATGGAATGGAATGGAATGGTATCGAAAGGAATGGAATGGAATGGAATGCAATGGAATGGAATGGAATGGAATGGAATGGAATGGAATGGAATGGAATGGAATCAACCCGAGTAGAATGGAGTGGATTGGAATGGAATGGAATGGAATGGAATGGACTTCAATGGAATAGAATGGAATGGAATGGAATGGAATTGAATGGAATGGAATGGAATAGAATGGAATCGGATGGAATGGAGTGGAATGGAATGGAATGGAATGGAATGGAATGGAATGGAATGCAATGAAATGGAATGGAATCGAATGGAATCGAATGGAATGGACTGTAATGAAATGGAATGGAATGGAATGGAATGGAATGGAATGGAATGGAATGGAATGGAATGGAATGGAATTGAATGGAATCAACCCGAGTAGAATGGAATGGATTGGAATGGAATGGAATGGAATGGAATCGAATGGAAAGGAATGGAATAGAAAGGAATGGAAAGGAATGGAATGGACGCGAGTAGAAAGGAATGGAATGGAATGGAATGGAATGGAATGGAATGGAATGGAATGGAATGAAACCGAGTAGAAAGGAATGGAATGGAATGGAATGGAATGGAATGGAATGGAATGGAATGGAATGGAATGGAATGGAAACAACCCGAGTAGAATGGAATGGATAGGAATGGAATGGAATGGAATGGAATGTAATTCAATAGAATGGAATGGAGGGGAATGGAAAGGAATGGAATGGAATGGAATGGAATGGAATCGAATGGAATCGAATGGAATCGAATGGAATGGAGTGGAATAGAGTGGAATCAACCCGAATAGAACGGAACGGAACGGAACGGAACGGAACGGAACGAAACGGAACGGAACCGAATGGAATGGAGTGAAATGGAATGGAATCGAATGGAATCGAATGGAACCGAATGGAATGGAAAGAAGGGAATTAAATGGAGTGGAATGGAATGGAATGGAATGGAATCAACCCGAGTAGAATGGAATGGATTGGAATGGAATGGAATGGAGTGGAATGGAATGGAATTCAATAGAATAGAATGGAATGGAATGGAATGGAATGGAATGGAATGGAATGGAATGGAATCGAATGGAATCGAATGGAATCGAATGGAATGGAGTGGAATAGAATGGAATCAACCTGAATAGAACGGAACGGAACGGAACGGAACGGAATGGAATTGAGTGAAATGGAATGGAATCGAATGGAATCGATAGGAACCGAATGGAATGGAATGGAATGGAATGGAATGGAATGGAATGGAATGGAATGGAATCAACCCGAGTAGAATGGAATGGATTGGAATGGAATGGAATGGAGTGGAATGGAATGGAATGGAGTGGAATGGAATGGAATGGAATCAACCCGAGTAGAATGGAATGGATTGGAATGGAACGGAATGGAGTGGAATGGAATGGAATGGAGTGGAATGGAATGGAATGGAATAGAATGGAATGGAATGGAATGGAATAGAATGGAATGGAATGGAATGGAATGGAATGGAATTCAATGGAATAGAATGGAATGGAATGGAATGGAATGGAATGAACCCGAGTTGAACGGAATGGAATGGAATGGGATGGAATGGAATGGAATGGAATGGAATGGAATGGAATGGAATGGAATGGAATTGATTCGAATGGAATGGAATGGAATGGAATGGAATGGAATGGTATCGAAAGGAATGGAATGGAATGGAATGCAATGGAATGGAATCGAATGGAATGGAATGGAATGGAATGGAATGGAATGGAATGGAAAGGAATGGAATGGAAGGGAATGGAATCAACCCGAGTAGAATGGAGTGGATTGGAATGGAATGGAATGGAATGGAATGGACTTCAATGGAATAGAATGGAATGGAATGGAATGGAATTGAATGGAATGGAATGGAATAGAATGGAATCGGATGGAATGGAGTGGAATGGAATGGAATGGAATGGAATGGAATGGAATGGAATCGAATGGAATGGAATGGAATGGAATGGAATGGAATGGAATGGAATCAACCCGAGTAGAACGGAATGGAATGGAATGGAATGGAATGGAATGGAATGGAATGGAATGGAATGGAATTCAATGGAATAGAATGGAATGGAATGGAATAGAATGGAATGGAATGGAATTGAATCGAACGGAATGGAATGGAATGGAATGGAATGGAATGGAATGGAATGGAATGGAATGGAATGTAATCAACCCGAGTAGAACGGAATGGATTGGAATGGAAAGGAAGGGAATGGAATGGAATGGAATGAATGGAATGGAATGGAATGGAATCGAATCGAATGGAATCGAATGCAATCGAATGGAATGGAACGGAATGGAATGGAATGGAATGGAATGGAATCAACCCGAGTAGAATGGAGTGGATTGGAATGGAATGGAATGGAATGGAATGGACTTCAATGGAATAGAATGGAATGGAATGGAATGGAATTGAATGGAATGGAATGGAATGGAATGTAATGGAATGGAATCGAATGGAATCGAATGGAATCGAATGGAATGGAATGGAATGGAATGGAATCGAATGGAATGGAACGGAATGGAATGGAATGGAATGGAATGGAATGGAATGGAATGGAATGGAATGGAATTCAATGGAATAGAATGGAATGGAATGAAATGGAATGGAATCAACCCGAGAAGAATGGAATGGATTGTAATGGAATGGAATGGAATGGAATGGAATGGAATGGAATGGAATGGAGTCGAATGGAATGGAATGGAATGGAATGGAATGGAATGGAATGGAATCGAATGGAATGGAACGGAATGGAATGGAATGGAATGGAATGGAATGGAATGGAATGGAATTCAATGGAATAGAATGGAATGGAATGGAATGGAATGGAATGGAATGAACCCGAGTAGAACGGAATGGAATGGAATGGAATGGAATGGAATGGAATGGAATGGAATGGAATGGAATGGAATGGAATGGAATCAACCCGAGTAGAATGGAATGGATTGGAATGGAATGGAATGGAGTGGAATGGAATGGAATTCAATAGAATAGAATGGAATGGAATGGAATGGAATGGAATGGAATGGAATCGAATGGAATCTAATGGAATCGAATGGAATGGAGTGGAATAGAATGGAATCAACCTGAATAGAACGGAACGGAACGGAACGGAACGGAACGGAACGGAATGGAATTGAGTGAAATGGAATGGAATCGAATGGAATCGAAAGGAACCGAATGGAATGGAATGGAAGGGAATGGAATTGAATGGAATGGAATGGAATGGAATCAACCCGAGTAGAATGGAATGGATTGGAATGGAATGGAATGGAGTGGAATGGAATGGAATGGAGTGGAATGGAATAGAATGGAATAGAATGGAATGGAATGGAGTGGAATGGAATGGAATGGAATGGAATGGAATGGAATGGAATGGAATGGAATTCAATGGAATAGAGTGGAATGGAATGGAATGGAATGGAATGAACCCGAGTTGAACGAAATGGAATGGAATGGGATGGAATGGAATGGAATGGAATGGAATGGATGGAATGGAATGGATTGGAATTGATTCGAATGGAATGGAATGGAATGGAATGGAATGGTATCGAAAGAAATGGAATGGAATGGAATGCAATGGAATGGAATCGAATGGAATGGAATGGAATGGAATGGAATGGAATGGAATGGAATGGAATGGAATGGAATCAACCCGAGTAGAATGGAATGGATTGGAATGGAATGGAATGGAGTGGAATGGAATGGAAAGGAGTGGAATGGAATGGAATGGAATAGAATGGAATGGAATGGAATGGAATGGAATGGAATGGAATGGAATAGAATGGAATGGACTTCAATGGAATAGAATGGAATGGAATGGAATGGAATTGAATGGAATGGAATGGAATAGAATGGAATCGGATGGAATGGAGTGGAATGGAATGGAATGGAATGGAATGGAATGGAATGGAATGGAATGGAATGGAATGGAATGGAATGGAATCAACCCGAGTAGAACGGAATGGAATGGAATGGAATGGAATGGAATCAACCCGAGTAGAATGGAGTGGATTGGAATGGAATGGAATGGAATGGAATGGAATGGAATGGAATGCAATGAAATGGAATGGAATCGAATGGAATCGAATGGAATGGACTGTAATGAAATGGAATGGAATGGAATGGAATGGAATGGAATGGAATGGAATGGAATGGAATGGAATGGAATTGAATGGAATCAACCCGAGTAGAAAGGAATGGATTGGAATGGAATGGAATGGAATGGAATCGAATGGAATGGAATGGAATAGAAAGGAATGGTAAGGAATGGAATGGACGCGAGTAGAAAGGAATGGAATGGAATGGAATGGAATGGAATGGAATGGAATGGAATGGAATGAAACCGAGTAGAAAGGAATGGAATGGAATGGAATGGAATGGAATGGAATGGAATGGAATGGAATGGAATGGAATGGAATGGAATGGAATGGAAACAACCCGAGTAGAATGGAATGGATAGGAATGGAATGGAATGGAATGGAATGTAATTCAATAGAATGGAATGGAGGGGAATGGAAAGGAATGGAATGGAATGGAATGGAATCGAATGGAATCGAATGGAATCGAATGGAATGGAGTGGAATAGAGTGGAATCAACCCGAATAGAACGGAACGGAACGGAACGGAACGGAACGGAACGGAACGGAACGGAATCGAATGGAATGGAGTGAAATGGAATGGAATCGAATGGAATCGAATGGAACCGAATGGAATGGAAAGAAGGGAATTAAATGGAGTGGAATGGAATGGAATGGAATGGAATGGAATCAACCCGAGTAGAATGGAATGGATTGGAATGGAATGGAATGGAGTGGAATGGAATGGAATTCAATAGAATAGAATAGAATGGAATGGAATGGAATGGAATGGAATGGAATGGAATGGAATCGAATGGAATCGAATGGAATCGAATGGAATGGAGTGGAATAGAATGGAATCAACCTGAATAGAACGGAACGGAACGGAACGGAACGGAACGGAATGGAATTGAGTGAAATGGAATGGAATCGAATGGAATCGATAGGAACCGAATGGAATGGAATGGAAGGGAATGGAATGGAATGGAATGGAATGGAATGGAATCAACCCGAGTAGAATGGAATGGATTGGAATGGAATGGAATGGAGTGGAATGGAATGGAATGGAGTGGAATGGAATGGAGTGGAGTGGAATGGAATGGAATGGAGTGGAATGGAATGGAATGGAATGGAATGGAATGGAATGGAATGGAATGGAATGGAATGGAATGGAATTCAATGGAATACAATGGAATAGAATGGAATGGAATGGAATGGAATGGAATGAACCCGAGTTGAACGGAATGGAATGGAATGGGATGGAATGGAATGGAATGGAATGGAATGGAATGGAATGGAATGGAATTGATTCGAATGGAATGGAATGGAATGGAATGGAATGGAATGGTATCGAAAGGAATGCAATGGAATGGAATGCAATGGAATGGAATGGAATGGAATGGAATGGAATGGAATGGAATGGAATGGTATCAACCCGAGTAGAATGGAGTGGATTGGAATGGAATGGAATGGAATGGAATGGACTTCAATGGAATAGAATGGAATGGAATGGAATGGAATTGAATGGAATGGAATGGAATAGAATGGAATCGGATGGAATGGAGTGGAATGGAATGGAATGGAATGGAATGGAATGGAATGGAATGGAATGGAATCGAATCAACCCGAGTAGAACGGAATGGAATGGAATGGAATGGAATGGAATGGAATGGAATGGAATGGAATGCAATGGAATGGAATGGAATGGAATGAAACCGAGTAGAAAGGAATGGAATGGAATGGAATGGAATGGAATGGAATGGAATGGAATGGAATGGAATCAACCCGAGTAGAACGGAATGGAATGGAATGGAATGGAATGGAATCAACCCGAGTAGAATGGAGTGGATTGGAATGGAATGGAATGGAATGGAATGGAATGGAATGGAATGCAATGAAATGGAATGGAATCGAATGGAATCGAATGGAATGGACTGTAATGAAATGGAATGGAATGGAATGGAATGGAATGGAATTGAATGGAATGGAATGGAATGGAATGGAATTGAATGGAATCAACCCGAGTAGAAAGGAATGGATTGGAATGGAATGGAATGGAATGGAATCGAATGGAATGGAATGGAATAGAAAGGAATGGTAAGGAATGGAATGGACGCGAGTAGAAAGGAATGGAATGGAATGGAATGGAATGGAATGGAATGGAATGGAATGAAACCGAGTAGAAAGGAATGGAATGGAATGGAATGGAATGGAATGGAATGGAATGGAATGGAATGGAATGGAATGGAATGGAATGGAATGGAAACAACCCGAGTAGAATGGAATGGATAGGAATGGAATGGAATGGAATGGAATGGAATGGAATTCAATAGAATGGAATGGAGGGGAATGGAAAGGAATGGAATGGAATGGAATGGAATCGAATGGAATCGAATGGAATCGAATGGAATGGAGTGGAATAGAGTGGAATCAACCCGAATAGAACGGAACGGAACGGAACGGAACGGAACGGAACGGAACGGAACGGAATCGAATGGAATGGAGTGAAATGGAATGGAATCGAATGGAATCGAATGGAACCGAATGGAATGGAAAGAAGGGAATTAAATGGAGTGGAATGGAATGGAATGGAATGGAATGGAATCAACCCGAGTAGAATGGAATGGATTGGAATGGAATGGAATGGAGTGGAATGGAATGGAATTCAATAGAATAGAATAGAATGGAATGGAATGGAATGGAATGGAATGGAATGGAATGGAATGGAATCGAATGGAATCGAATGGAATCGAATGGAATGGAGTGGAATAGAATGGAATCAACCTGAATAGAACGGAACGGAACGGAACGGAACGGAACGGAACGGAATGGAATTGAGTGAAATGGAATGGAATCGAATGGAATCGATAGGAACCGAATGGAAGGGAATGGAAGGGAATGGAATGGAATGGAATGGAATGGAATGGAATCAACCCGAGTAGAATGGAATGGATTGGAATGGAATGGAATGGAGTGGAATGGAATGGAATGGAGTGGAATGGAATGGAGTGGAGTGGAATGGAATGGAATGGAGTGGAATGGAATGGAATGGAATGGAATGGAATGGAATGGAATGGAATGGAATGGAATGGAATGGAATTCAATGGAATACAATGGAATAGAATGGAATGGAATGGAATGGAATGGAATGAACCCGAGTTGAACGGAATGGAATGGAATGGGATGGAATGGAATGGAATGGAATGGAATGGAATGGAATGGAATGGAATTGATTCGAATGGAATGGAATGGAATGGAATGGAATGGAATGGTATCGAAAGGAATGCAATGGAATGGAATGCAATGGAATGGAATGGAATGGAATGGAATGGAATGGAATGGAATGGAATGGTATCAACCCGAGTAGAATGGAGTGGATTGGAATGGAATGGAATGGAATGGAATGGACTTCAATGGAATAGAATGGAATGGAATGGAATGGAATTGAATGGAATGGAATGGAATAGAATGCAATCGGATGGAATGGAGTGGAATGGAATGGAATGGAATGGAATGGAATGGAATGGAATGGAATGGAATGGAATCGAATCAACCCGAGTAGAACGGAATGGAATGGAATGGAATGGAATGGAATGGAATGGAATGGAATGGAATGGAATGCAATGGAATGGAATGGAATGGAATGAAACCGAGTAGAAAGGAATGGAATGGAATGGAATGGAATGGAATGGAATGGAATGGAATGGAATGGAATGGAATGGAATGGAAACAACCCGAGTAGAATGGAATGGATAGGAATGGAATGGAATGGAATGGAATGTAATTCAATAGAATGGAATGGAGGGGAATGGAAAGGAATGGAATGGAATGGAATGGAATCGAATGGAATCGAATGGAATCGAATGGAATGGAGTGGAATAGAGTGGAATCAACCCGAATAGAACGGAACGGAACGGAACGGAACGGAACGCAACGGAACGGAACGGAATCGAATGGAATGGAGTGAAATGGAATGGAATCGAATGGAATCGAATGGAACCGAATGGAATGGAAAGAAGGGAATTAAATGGAGTGGAATGGAATGGAATGGAATGGAATGGAATCAACCCGAGTAGAATGGAATGGATTGGAATGGAATGGAATGGAGTGGAATGGAATGGAATTCAATAGAATAGAATAGAATGGAATGGAATGGAATGGAATGGAATGGAATGGAATCGAATGGAATCGAATGGAATCGAATGGAATGGAGTGGAATAGAATGGAATCAACCTGAATAGAACGGAACGGAACGGAACGGAACGGAACGGAACGGAATGGAATTGAGTGAAATGGAATGGAATCGAATGGAATCGATAGGAACCGAATGGAATGGAATGGAAGGGAATGGAATGGAATGGAATGGAATGGAATGGAATGGAATCAACCCGAGTAGAATGGAATGGATTGGAATGGAATGGAATGGAGTGGAATGGAATGGAATGGAGTGGAAAGGAATGGAATGGAATGGAATGGAATCAACCCGAGTAGAATGGAATGGATTGGAATGGAATGGAATGGAGTAGAATGGAATGGAATGGAGTGGAATGGAATGGAATGGAATCAACCCGAGTAGAATGGAATGGATTGGAATGAAACGGAATGGAGTGGAATGGAATGGAATGGAGTGGAATGGAATGGAATGGAATAGAATGGAATGGAATGGAATGGAATGGAATGGAATGGAATGGAATGGAATGGAATGGAATTCAATGGAATAGAATGGAATGGAATGGAATGGAATGGAATGAACCCGAGTTGAACGGAATGGAATGGAATGGGATGGAATGGAATGGAATGGAATGGAATGGAATGGAATGGAATGGAATGGAATTGATTCGAATGGAATGGAATGGAATGGAATGGAATGGAATGGTATCGAAAGGAATGGAATGGAATGGAATGCAATGGAATGGAATCGAATGGAATGGAATGGAATGGAATGGAATGGAATGGAATGGAATGGAATGGAATGGAATGGAATGGAATTGAATCGAATGGAATGGAATGGAATGGAATGGAATGGAATGGAATGGAATGGAATGGAATGTAATCAACCCGAGTAGAACGGAATGGATTGGAATGGAAAGGAAGGGAATGGAATGGAATGGAATGAATGGAATGGAATGGAATGGAATCGAATCGAATGGAATCGAATGCAATCGAATGGAATGGAACGGAATGGAATGGAATGGAATGGAATGGAATGGAATGGAATGGAATCAACCCGAGTAGAATGGAGTGGATTGGAATGGAATGGAATGGAATGGAATGGACTTCAATGGAATAGAATGGAATGGAATGGAATGGAATTGAATGGAATGGAATGGAAAGTAATGTAATGGAATGGAATCGAATGGAATCGAATGGAATCGAATGGAATGGAATGGAATGGAATGGAATCGAATGGAATGGAACGGAATGGAATGGAATGGAATGGAATGGAATGGAATGGAATGGAATGGAATTCAATGGAATAGAATGGAATGGAATGAAATGGAATGGAATCAACCCGAGAAGAATGGAATGGATTGTAATGGAATGGAATGGAATGGAATGGAATGGAATGGAATGGAATGGAATGGAATGGAATGGAATGGAATGGAATCAACCCGAGTAGAAAGGAATGGAATGGAATGGAATGGAATGGAATGGAAAGGAATGGAATGGAATGGAATGGAATTCCATGGAATGGAATGGAATGGAATGGAAGGGAATGGAATCAACCCGAGTAGAACGGAATGGAATGGAATGGAATGGAATGGAATGGAATGGAATGGAATGGAATGGAATGGAATGGAATTCAATGGAATAGAATGGAATGGAATGGAATGGAATGGAATGAACCCGAGTAGAACGGAATGGAATGGAATGGAATGGAATGGAATGGAATGCAATCAACCCGAGTAGAATGGAGTGGATTGGAATGGAATGGAATGGAATGGAATGGACTTCAATGGAATAGAATGGAATGGAATGGAATGGAATTGAATGGAATGGAATGGAATAGAATGGAATCGGATGGAATGGAGTGGAATGGAATGGAATGGAATGGAATGGAATGGAATGGAATGGAATGGAATGGAATGGAATGGAATGGAATCAACCCGAGTAGAACGGAATGGAATGGAATGGAATGGAATGGAATGGAATGGAATGGAATGGAATGGAATGGAATGGAATGGAATGGAATGGAATGGAATTCAATGGAATAGAATGGAATGGAATGGAATAGAATGGAATGGAATGGAATTGAATCGAATGGAATGGAATGGAATGGAATGGAATGGAATGGAATGGAATCAACCCGAGTAGAACGGAATGGATTGGAATGGAAAGGAATGGAATGGAATGGAATGGAATGGAATGAATGGAATGGAATGGAATGGAATCGAATCGAATGGAATCGAATGGAATCGAATGGAATGGAACGGAATGGAATGGAATGGAATGGAATGGAATGGAATCAACCCGAGTAGAATGGAGTGGATTGGAATGGAATGGAATGGAATGGAATGGACTTCAATGGAATAGAATGGAATGGAATGGAATGGAATGGAATGGAATGAACCCGAGTTGAACGGAATGGAATGGAATGGGATGGAATGGAATGGAATGGAATGGAATGGAATGGAATGGAATGGAATGGAATGGAATTGATTCGAATGGAATGGAATGGAATGGAATGGAATGGAATGGAATGGTATCGAAAGGAATCGAATGGAATGGAATGCAATGGAATGGAATCTAATGGAATGGAATGGAATGGAATGGAATGGAATGGAATGGAATGGAATGGAATGGAATGGAATGGAATGGAATGGAATGGAATGGAATCAACCCGAGTAGAATGGAGTGGATTGGAATGGAATGGAATGGAATGGAATGGACTTCAGTGGAATAGAATGGAATGGAATGGAATGGAATTGAATGGAATGGAATGGAATAGAATGGAATCGGATGGAATGGAGTGGAATGGAATGGAATGGAATGGAATGTAATGGAATGGAATGGAATCGAATGGAATGGAATGGAATGGAATGGAATGGAATGGAATGGAATGGAATGGAATGGAATGGAATCAACCCGAGTAGAACGGAATGGAATGGAATGGAATGGAATGGAATGGAATGGAATGGAATGGAATGGAATGGAATGGAATGGAATGGAATGGAATTCAATGGAATAGAATGGAATGGAATGGAATAGAATGGAATGGAATGGAATTGAATCTAATGGAATGGAATGGAATGGAATGGAATGGAATGGAATGGAATGGAATGGAATGGAATGGAATGTAATCAACCCGAGTAGAACGGAATGGATTGGAATGGAAAGGAAGGGAATGGAATGGAATGGAATGAATGGAATGGAATGGAATGGAATCGAATCGAATGGAATCGAATGCAATCGAATGGAATGGAACGGAATTGAATGGAATGGAATGGAATGGAATGGAATGGAATGGAATGGAATCAACCCGAGTAGAATGGAGTGGATTGGAATGGAATGGAATGGAATGGAATGGACTTCAATGGAATAGAATGGAATGGAATGGAATGGAATTGAATGGAATGGAATGGAATGGAATGGAATGGAATGGAATGGAATGGAATGGAATCAACCCGAGTATAAAGGAATGGAACGGAATGGAATGGAATGGAATGGAATGGAATGGAATTTAATGGAATGGAATGGAATGGAATGCAATGAAATGGAATGGAATCGAATGGAATCGAATGGAATGGACTGTAATGAAATGGAATGGAATGGAATGGAATGGAATGGAATGGAATTGAATGGAATGGAATGGAATTGAATGGAATCAACCCGAGTAGAATGGAATGGATTGGAATGGAATGGAATGGAATGGAATCGAATGGAATGGAATGGAATAGAAAGGAATGGAAAGGAATGGAATGGACGCGAGTAGAACGGAATGGAATGGAATGGAATGGAATGGAATGGAATGGAATGAACCCGAGTAGAACGGAATGGAATGGAATGGAATGGAATGGAATGGAATGGAATGGAATGGAATGGAATGGAATGGAATCAACCCGAGTAGAATGGAATGGATAGGAATGGAATGGAATGGAATGGAATGTAATTCAATAGAATGGAATGGAGGGGAATGGAAAGGAATGGAATGGAATGGAATGGAATCGAAAGGAATCGAATGGAATCGAATGGAATGCAGTGGAATAGAGTGGAATCAACCCGAATAGAACGGAACGGAACGGAACGGAACGGAACGGAACGGAATGGAATGGAGTGAAATGGAATGGAAACAAATGGAGTCGAATGGAACCGAATGGAATGGAATGGACGGGAATGGAATGGAATGGAATGGAATGGAATGGAATGGAATGGAATGGAATGGAATGGAATGCAATGGAATGGAATCAACCCGAGTAGAACGGAGTGGAATGGAATGGAATGGAATGGAATGGAATGGAATGGAATGCAATGGAATGGAATGGAATGGAATGGAATGGAATTCAATGGAATGGAATGGAATGGAATGGAATGGAATTGAATGGAATGGAATCAACCGGAGTAGATCGGAATGGAATGGAATGGAATGGAATGGAATGGAATGGAATGGAATGGAATGGAATGGAATGGAATGGAATGGAATGGAATGGAATGGAATGGAATTCAATGGAATAGAATGGAATGGAATGGAATGGAATGGAATGGAATGGAATTGAATGGAATGGAATGGAATGGAATGGAATGGAATCGAATGGAATCGAATGAGATGCAATGGAATGGAATGGAATGGAATGGAATCGAATGGAATGGAGTGGAATGGAATGGAATCGAATGGAATCGAATGGAATCAAATGGAATGGAATGGAATGGAATGGAAAGGAATGGAAAGGAATGGAATGGAATGGAATCAACCCGAGTAGATTGGAATGGATTGGAATGGAATGGAATGGAATGGAATGGAATTCAATGGAAAAAATGAAATGGAATGGAATGGAATGGAATCGAATGGAATGGAATGGAATGGAATGGAATGGAATGGAATTGAATGGAATGGAATGGAATGGAATGGAATGGAATGGAATGGAATCGAATGGAATCGAATGGAATCGAATGGAATGGAATGGAATGGAATGGAAAGGAATCAACCCGAGTAGATTGGAATGGATTGGAATGGAATGGAATGGAATGGAAGGGAATGGAATGGAATCGAATGGAATCGAATGGAATCGAATGGAATGGAGTGGAATAGAATGGAATCAACCCGAGTAGAACGGAATGGAATTGAACGGAACGGAACGGAACGGAACGGAACGGAACGGAACCGAATGGAATGGAGTGAAATGGAATGGAATCGAATGGAATCGAATGGAACCGAATGGAATGGAAAGAAGGGAATTAAATGGAATGGAATGGAATGGAATGGAATGGAATCAACCCGAGTAGATTGGAATGGATTGGAATGGAATGGAATGGAATGGAATGGAATTCAATGGAAAAAATGAAATGGAATGGAATGGAATGGAATCGAATGGAATGGAATGGAATGGAATGGAATGGAATGGAATTGAATGGAATGGAATGGAATGGAATGGAATGGAATGGAATGGAATCGAATGGAATCGAATGGAATCGAATGGAATGGAATGGAATGGAATGGAAAGGAATCAACCCGAGTAGATTGGAATGGATTGGAATGGAATGGAATGGAATGGAAGGGAATGGAATGGAATCGAATGGAATCGAATGGAATCGAATGGAATGGAGTGGAATAGAATGGAATCAACCCGAGTAGAACGGAATGGAATTGAACGGAACGGAACGGAACGGAACGGAACGGAACGGAACCGAATGGAATGGAGTGAAATGGAATGGAATCGAATGGAATCGAATGGAACCGAATGGAATGGAAAGAAGGGAATTAAATGGAATGGAATGGAATGGAATGGAATGGAATCAACCCGAGTAGAATGGAATGGATTGGAATGGAATGGAATGGAGTGGAATGGAATGGAATTCAATAGAATAGAATGGAATGGAATGGAATGGAATGGATTGGAATGGAATGGAATGGAATTCAATGGAATGGAATGGAATGGAATGGAATCAACCCGAGTAGAACGGAATGGAATGGAATGGAAAGGAATGGAATGGAGGGGAATGGAATGGAATGGAATGGAATTCAATGGAATGGAACGGAATGGAATGGAACCTAAAGGAATCGAATTGGATGGTATGAATTGGAATGGAAGAGAATGGAATCAACCCGAGTTGAACGGAATGGAATGGAATGGAATGGAATGGAATGGAATGGAATGGAATTTAATGGAATGGAATGGAACGGAATGGAATGGAATGGAATCAACCCGAGTAGAATGGAATGGATTGGAATGGAATGGAATGGAATGGAATGGAATGGAATCGAAAGGAATGGAATGGAATGGAATGGAATGGAATGGAATGGAATTCAATGGAATAGAATGGAATGGAAAGGAATGGAATGGAATGGAATCGAATGGAATGGAATGGAATGGAATGGAATGGAATGGAATGGAATGGAATGGAATGGAATGGATTGGAATGGAATGGAGTGGAATGGAATGGAATTGAAAGGAATGGAATGGAATGGAATGGAATGGAATGGAATGGATAGGAATGGAATGGAATTGAATGGAATCAACCCAAGTAGAATGGAATGGATTGCAATGGAATGGAGTGGAATGGAATGCAAAGAAATCAACCCGAGTAGAATGGATTGGATTGGAATGGAATGGAATGGAATGGAATGGAATGGAATGGAATGGAATGGAATGGAATGGAATGGAATGGAATCAACCCGAGAACAACGTAATGGAATGGAATGGAATGGAATGGAATGGAATGGAAATCAATGGAATGGAATGGAATGGAATGGAATGGAATGGAATGGAATGGAATGGAATGGAAGGGAATAGAATGGAATCAACCCGAGTAGAACGGAATGGAATGGAATGGAATGGAATGGAATGAAATGGAATGGAATGGTATGGAATGGAATCGAATGGAATCGAATGGAATGGAATGGAATCGAATTGAATCGAATGGAATCGAATGGAATGGAATGGAATAAACCCGAGTAGAATGGAATGGATTGGAATGGAATGGAATGGAATGGAATGGAATGGAATGGAATTGAAAGGAATGGAATGGAATGGAATGGAATGGAATGGATAGGAATGGAGTGGAATGGAATGGAATCAACCCAAGTAGAATGGAATGGATTGCAATGGAATGGAGTGGAATGGAATGCAAAGAAATCAACCCGAGTAGAATGGATTGGATTGGAATGGAATGGAATGGAATGGAATGGAATGGAATGGAATTGAATGGAATGAACCCGAGTAGAATGGAATTGAATGGAATGGAATGGAATGCAATGGAATGGAATGGAATGGAATGCAATGGAATGGAATGGAATGGAACGGAATGGAATGGAATGGAATGGAATGGAATGGAAAGGAGTGGAATGGAAAGGAATGGAATGGAAACCAACCCAAGTAGAACGGAATGGAATGGAATGGAATGGAATGGAATGGAATGGAATGGAATGGAATAGAATGAACCCGACAGGAATGGAATGGAATGGAATGGAAAGAATGGAATGGAACGGAATGGAATGGAGTGGAACGGAATGATCAACCCGAGTAAAATGGAATGGATTGAAATGGAATGGAATGGAGTGGAATGGAATGGAATCGAATGGAATCGAATTAAATCGAATGGAATGGAACCTAATGGAGTGGAATGGAATGGAATGGAATGGAATGGAAAGGAATGGAATGGAATGGAATGGAATGGAATTCAAAGGAATAGAACGGACTGGAATGGAATGGAATGGAATGGAATGGAATGGAATGGAGCCTAAAGGAATCGAATTGGATGGTATGGATTGGAATGGAAGAGAATGGAATCAACCCGAGTGGAACGGAATGGAATGGAATGGAAAGGAATGGAATGGAATGGAATGGAATGGAATGGAATGGAATGGAATGGAATGCAATGGAATGCAATGGAATTGAATGGAATGGAATCAACCCGAGTACAATGGAATGGATTGGAATGGAATGGAATGGAATGGAATGGAATCGAAAGGAATGGAATGGAATGGAAGGGAATGGAATGGAATGGAATGCAATGGAATGGAATCAACCCAAGTAGAATGGAATGGATTGCAATGGAATGGAATGGAATGGAATGGAATGGAATGGAAGGGAATGGAATGGAATCGAATGGAATAGAATCGAATGGAATCGAATGGAATCGAATGGAATGGAGTGCAATAGAATGGAATCAACCCGAGTAGAATGGAATGGAATGGAACGGAACGGAACGGAACGGAACGGAACGGAACGGAACGGAATGGAATGGAGTGAAATGGAATGGAATCGAATGGAATCGAACGGAACCGAATGGAATGGAAAGAAGGGAACGGAATGGAATGGAATGGAATGGAATCAACCCGAGTAGAATGGAATGGATTGGAATGGAATGGAATGGAATGGAAAGGAATTCAATGGAATAGAATGAAATGGAATGGAATGGAATGGAATGGAATGGAATGGAATCGAATGGAATCGAATGGAATCGAATGGAATGGAGTGGAAGAGAATGGAATCAACTCGAGTACAACGGAATGGAATGCAACGGAATGGAACGGAATGGAACGGAATGAAACGGAACGGAATGGAATGGAGTGAAATGGAATGGAATCGAATGGAATCGAATGGAACCGAATGGAATGGAATGGAACGGAATGGAATGGAATGGACTGGAATGGAATGGAATCAACCCTAGTAGAATGTAATGGATTGGAATGGAATGGAATGGAATGGAATGGAATGGAATGGAATGGAATCGAATGGAATTGAATGGAATCAAATGGAATGGAATGGAATCGAATGTAATCAACCCGAGTAGAACGGAATGGAATGGAATGGAATGGTATGGAATGGAATGGAATGGAATGGAATGGAATGGAATGGAATGGAATGGAATGGAATTGAGTGGAATGGAATGGAATGGAATGGAATGGAATGGAATGGAATGGAATGGAATGGAATGGAATGGAATCAACACGAGTAGAACGGAACAGAATGGAATGGAATGGAATGGAATGGAATGGAATGGAATGGAATTCAATGGAATGGAATGGAATGGAATGGAATCAACCCGAGTAGAACGGAATGGAATGGAATGGAAAGGAATGGAATGGAGTGGAATGGAATGGAATGGAATGGAATTCAATGGAATGGAACGGAATGGAATGGAATGGAATGGAAAGGAATGGAATGGAATGGAATGGAGTGGAATGGAATGGAATGGAATGGAATGGAATGGACTGGAATGGAATTCTATGGAATAGAATGGAATGGAATGGAATGGAATGGAATCAACCCGAGTAGAAAGGAATGGAACGGAATGGAATGGAATGGAATGGAATGGAATGGAATTTAATGGAATGGAATGGAATGGAATGCAATGAAATGGAATGGAATCGAATGGAATCGAATGGAATGGACTGTAATGAAATGGAATGGAATGGAATGGAATGGAATGGAATGGAATTGAATGGAATGGAATGGAATTGAATGGAATCAACCCGAGTAGAATGGAATGGATTGGAATGGAATGGAATGGAATGGAATCGAATGGAATGGAATGGAATAGAAAGGAATGGAAAGGAATGGAATGGACGCGAGTAGAACGGAATGGAATGGAATGGAATGGAATGGAATGGAATGGAATGAACCCGAGTAGAACGGAATGGAATGGAATGGAATGGAATGGAATGGAATGGAATGGAATGGAATGGAATCAACCCGAGTAGAATGGAATGGATAGGAATGGAATGGAATGGAATGGAATGTAATTCAATAGAATGGAATGGAGGGGAATGGAAAGGAATGGAATGGAATGGAATGGAATCGAAAGGAATCGAATGGAATCGAATGGAATGCAGTGGAATAGAGTGGAATCAACCCGAATAGAACGGAACGGAACGGAACGGAACGGAACGGAACGGAATGGAATGGAGTGAAATGGAATGGAAACAAATGGAGTCGAATGGAACCGAATGGAATGGAATGGACGGGAATGGAATGGAATGGAATGGAATGGAATGGAATGGAATGGAATGGAATGGAATGCAATGGAATGGAATCAACCCGAGTAGAACGGAGTGGAATGGAATGGAATGGAATGGAAAGGAATGGAATGCAATGGAATGGAATGGAATGGAATGGAATGGAATGGAATTCAATGGAATGGAATGGAATGGAATGGAATGGAATTGAATGGAATGGAATCAACCGGAGTAGATCGGAATGGAATGGAATGGAATGGAATGGAATGGAATGGAATGGAATGGAATGGAATTCAATGGAATGGAATTCAATGGAATAGAATGGAATGGAATGGAATGGAATGGAATGGAATGGAATTGAATGGAATGGAATGGAATGGAATGGAATGGAATCGAATGGAATCGAATGGAATGCAATGGAATGGAATGGAATGGAATGGAATCGAATGGAATGGAGTGGAATGGAATGGAATCGAATGGAATCGAATGGAATCAAATGGAATGGAATGGAATGGAATGGAAAGGAATGGAAAGGAATGGAATGGAATGGAATCAACCCGAGTAGATTGGAATGGATTGGAATGGAATGGAATGGAATGGAATGGAATTCAATGGAAAAAATGAAATGGAATGGAATGGAATGGAATCGAATGGAATGGAATGGAATGGAATGGAATGGAATGGAATTGAATGGAATGGAATGGAATGGAATGGAATGGAATTGAATGGAATGGAATGGAATGGAATGGAATGGAATGGAATCGAATGGAATCGAATGGAATCGAATGGAATGGAATGGAATGGAAAGGAATAAACCCGAGTAGATTGGAATGGATTGGAATGGAATGGAATGGAATGGAAGGGAATGGAATGGAATCGAATGGAATCGAATGGAATCGAATGGAATGGAGTGGAATAGAATGGAATCAACCCGAGTTGAACGGAATGGAATTGAACGGAACGGAACGGAACGGAACGGAACCGAATGGAATGGAGTGAAATGGAATGGAATCGAATGGAATCGAATGGAACCGAATGGAATGGAAAGAAGGGAATTAAATGGAATGGAATGGAATGGAATGGAATGGAATCAACCCGAGTAGAATGGAATGGATTGGAATGGAATGGAATGGAGTGGAATTGAATGGAATTCAATAGAATAGAATGGAATGGAATGGAATGGAATGGAATGGAATGGAATCGAATGGAATCGAATGGAATCGAATGGAATGGAGTGGAATAGAAAGGAATCAACCTGAATAGAACGGAACGGAACGGAACGGAACGGAACGGAATGGAATTGAGTGAAATGGAATGGAATCGAATGGAATAGAAAGGAACCGAATGGAATGGAATGGAAGGCAATGGAATGGAATGGAATGGAATGGAATGGAATCAACCCGAGTAGAATGGAATGGATTGGAATGGAATGGAATGGAGTGGAATGGAATGGAATGGAGTGGAATGGAATGGAATGGAATAGAATGGAATGGAATGGAATGGAATGGAATGGAATGGAATGGAATGGAATGGAATGGAATGGAATTCAATGGAATAGAATGGAATGGAATGGAATGGAATGGAATGAACGCGAGTTGAACGGAATGGAATGGAATGGGATGGAATGGAATGGAATGGAATGGAATGGAATGGAATGGAATGGAATGGAATGGAATTGATTCGAATGGAATGGAATGGAATGGTATCGAAAGAAATGGAATGGAATGGAATGCAATGGAATGGAATCGAATGGAATGGAATGGAATGGAATGGAATGGAATGGAATGGAATGGAATGGAATGGAATGGAATGGAATGGAATGGAATCAACCCGAGTAGAATGGAATGGATTGGAATGGAATGGAATGGAGTGGAATGGAATGGAAAGGAGTGGAATGGAATGGAATGGAATAGAATGGAATGGAATGGAATGGAATGGAATGGAATGGAATGGAATGGAATGGACTTCAATGGAATAGAATGGAATGGAATGGAATGGAATTGAATGGAATGGAATGGAATAGAATGGAATCGGATGGAATGGAGTGGAATGGAATGGAATGGAATGGAATGGAATGGAATGGAATGGAATGGAATGGAATGGAATCAACCCGAGTAGAATGGAATGGAATGGAATGGAATGGAATGGAATGGAATTTAATGGAATGGAATGGAATGGAATGGAATGGAATGGAATGGAATGGAATGGAATGGAATTCAATGGAATAGAATGGAATGGAATGGAATAGAATGGAATGGAATGGAATTGAATCGAATGGAATCGAATGGAATGGAATGGAATGGAATGGAATGGAATGGAATGGAATGTAATCAACCCGAGTAGAACGGAATGGATTGGAATGGAAAGGAATGGAATGGAATGGAATGGAATGGAATGAATGGAATGGAATGGAATGGAATGGAATCGAATGGAATCGAATGGAATCGAATGGAATGGAACGGAATGGAATGGAATGGAATGGAATGGAATGGAATGGAATGGAATCAACCCGAGTAGAATTGAGTGGATTGGAATGGAATGGAATGGAATGGAATGGACTTCAATGGAATAGAATGGAATGGAATGGAATGGAATTGAATTGAATGGAATGGAATAGAATGGAATCGGATGGAATGGAGTGGAATGGAATGGAATGGAATGGAATGGAATGGAATGGAATCGAATGGAATGGAATGGAATGGAATGGAATGGAATGGAATGGAATGGAATCAACCCGAGTAGAACGGAATGGAATGGAATGGAATGGAATGTAATGGAATGGAATGGAATTGAATGGAATCAAAAGGAATGGAATGGAATCGAATGTAATCAACCCGAGTAGAACGGAATGGAATGGAATGGAATGGAATGGAATGGAATGGAATGGAATTGAGTGGAATGGAATGGAATGGAATGGAATGGAATGGAATGGAATGGAATGGAATGGAATGGAATGGAATCAACACGAGTAGAACGGAATGGAATGGAATGGAATGGAATGTAATGGAATGGAATGGAATGGAATTCTATGGAATGGAATGGAATGGAATGGAATCAACCCGAGTAGAACGGAATGGAATGGAATGGAATGGAATGGAATGGAGTGGAATGGAATGGAATGGAATGGAATTCAATGGAAAGGAACGGAATGGAAAGGAATGGAATGGAATGGAATGGAATGGAATGGAATGGAATGGAATGGAATGGAATGGAGTGGAATGGAATGGAATGGAATGGAATGGAATGGAATGGAATGGAATTCAATGGAATAGAATGGAATGGAATGGAATTCAATGGAATAGAATGGAATGGAATGGAATGGAATGGAATGAACCCGAGTTGAACGGAATGGAATGGAATGGAATGGAATGGAATGGAATGGAATGGAATGGAATGGAATGGAATGGAATGGAATGGAATGGAATGGAATTGAATGGAATCAACCCGAGTAGAATGGAATTTATTGGAATGGAATGGAATGGAATGGAATCAAATGGAATGGAATGGAATAGAAAGGAATGGAAAGGAATGGAATGGACGCGAGTAGAACGGAATGGAATGGAATGCAATGGAATGGAATGGAATGGAATGGAATGGAATGGAATGGAATGGAATGAACCCGAGTAGAAAGGTATGGAATGGAATGGAATGGAATGGAATGGAATGGAATGGAATGGAATGGAATGGAATGGAAACAACCCGAGTAGAATGGAATGGATAGGAATGGAATGGAATGGAATGGAATGTAATTCAATAGAATGGAATGGAGTGGAATGGAAAGGAATGGAATGGAATGGAATGGAATCGAATGGAATCGAATGGAATCGAATGGAATGGAGTGGAATAGTGTGGAATCAACCCGAATAGAACGGAACGGAACGGAACGGAACGGAACGGAACGGAACGGAACCGAATGGAATGGAGTGAAATGGAATGGAATCGAATGGAATCGAATGGAACCGAATGGAATGGAAAGAAGGGAATTAAATGGAGTGGAATGGAATGGAATGGAATGGAATGGAATCAACCCGAGTAGAATGGAATGGATTGGAATGGAATGGAATGGAGTGGAATGGAATTGAATTCAATAGAATAGAATGGAATGGAATGGAATGGAATGGAATGGAATGGAGTGGAATCGAATGGAATCGAATGGAATCGAATGGAATGGAGTGGAATAGAATGGAATCAACCTGAATAGAACGGAACGGAATGGAACGGAACGGAACGGAACGGAATGGAATTGAGTGAAATGGAATGGAATCGAATGGAATCGATAGGAACCGAATGGAATGGAATGGAAGGGAATGGAATGGAACGGAATGGAATGGAATGGAATCAACCCGAGTAGAATGGAATGGATTGGAATGGAATGGAATGGAGTGGAATGGAATGGAATGGAGTGGAATGGAATGGAGTGGAGTGGAATGGAATGGAGTGGAGTGGAATGGAATGGAATGGAATGGAATGGAATGGAATGGAATGGAATGGAATGGAATTCAATGGAATACAATGGAATAGAGTGGAATGGAATGGAATGGAATGGAATGAACCCGAGTTGAACGGAATGGAATGGAACGGGATGGAATGGAATGGAACGGAATGGAATGGAATTGAATGGAATGGAATTGATTCCAATGGAATGGAATGGAATGGAATGGAATGGAATGGTATCGAAAGGAATGGAATGGAATGGAATGCAATGGAATGGAATGGAATGGAATGGAATGGAATGGAATGGAATGGAATGGAATGGAATCAACCCGAGTAGAATGGAGTGGATTGGAATGGAATGGAATGGAATGGAATGGACTTCAATGGAATAGAATGGAATGGAATGGAATGGAATTGAATGGAATGGAATGGAATAGAATGGAATCGGATGGAATGGAGTGGAATGGAATGGAATGGAATGGAATGGAATGGAATGGAATGGAATGCAATGAAATGGAATGGAATCGAATGGAATCGAATGGAATGGACTGTAATGAAATGGAATGGAATGGAATGGAATGGAATGGAATGGAATGGAATTGAATGGAATCAACCCGAGTAGAATGGAATGGATTGGAATGGAATGGAATGGAATGGAATCGAATGGAATGGAATGGAATAGAAAGGAATGGAAAGGAATGGAATGGACGCGAGTAGAAAGGAATGGAATGGAATGGAATGGAATGGAATGGAATGGAATGGAATGGAATGGAATGAAACCGAGTAGAAAGGAATGGAATGGAATGGAATGGAATGGAATGGAATGGAATGGAATGGAATGGAATGGAATGGAATGGAATGGAAACAACCCGAGTAGAATGGAATGGATAGGAATGGAATGGAATGGAATGGAATGTAATTCAATAGAATGGAATGGAGGGGAATGGAAAGGAATGGAATGGAATGGAATGGAATCGAATGGAATCGAATGGAATCGAATGGAATGGAGTGGAATAGAGTGGAATCAACCCGAATAGAACGGAACGGAACGGAACGGAACGGAACGGAACGAAACGGAACGGAACCGAATGGAATGGAGTGAAATGCAATGGAATCGAATGGAATCGAATGGAACCGAATGGAATGGAAAGAAGGGAATTAAATGGAGTGGAATGGAATGGAATGGAATGGAATGGAATCAACCCGAGTAGAATGGAATGGATTGGAATGGAATGGAATGGAGTGGAATGGAATGGAATTCAATAGAATAGAATGGAATGGAATGGAATGGAATGGAATGGAATGGAATGGAATCGAATGGAATCGAATGGAATCGAATGGAATGGAGTGGAATAGAATGGATTCAACCTGAATAGAACGGAACGGAACGGAACGGAACGGAATGGAATTGAGTGAAATGGAATGGAATCGAATGGAATCGATAGGAACCGAATGGAATGGAATGGAAGGGAATGGAATGGAATGGAATGGAATGGAATGGAATGGAATCAACCCGAGTAGAATGGAATGGATTGGAATGGAATGGAATGGAGTGGAATGGAATGGAATGGAGTGGAATGGAATGGAATGGAATCAACCCGAGTAGAATGGAATGGATTGGAATGGAACGGAATGGAGTGGAATGGAATGGAATGGAGTGGAATGGAATGGAATGGAATAGAATGGAATGGAATGGAATGGAATGGAATGGAATGGAATGGAATGGAATGGAATGGAATTCAATGGAATAGAATGGAATGGAATGGAATGGAATGGAATGAACCCCAGTTGAACGGAATGGAATGGAATGGGATGGAATGGAATGGAATGGAATGGAATGGAATGGAATTGATTCGAATGGAATGGAATGGAATGGAATGGAATGGAATGGTATCGAAAGGAATGGAATGGAATGGAATGCAATGGAATGGAATCGAATGGAATGGAATGGAATGGAATGGAATGGAAAGGAATGGAATGGAAGGGAATGGAATCAACCCGAGTAGAATGGAGTGGATTGGAATGGAATGGAATGGAATGGAATGGACTTCAATGGAATAGAATGGAATGGAATGGAATGGAATTGAATGGAATGGAATGGAATAGAATGGAATCGGATGGAATGGAGTGGAATGGAATGGAATGGAATGGAATGGAATGGAATGGAATCGAATGGAATGGAATGGAATGGAATGGAATGGAATGGAATGGAATGGAATGGAATGGAATGGAATCAACCCGAGTAGAACGGAATGGAATGGAATGGAATGGAATGGAATGGAATGGAATGGAATGGAATGGAATGGAATGGAATGGAATGGAATGGAATGGAATGGAATGGAATGGAATTCAATGGAATAGAATGGAATGGAATGGAATAGAATGGAATGGAATGGAATTGAATCGAACGGAATGGAATGGAATGGAATGGAATGGAATGGAATGGAATGGAATGGAATGTAATCAACCCGAGTAGAACGGAATGGATTGGAATGGAAAGGAAGGGAATGGAATGGAATGGAATGAATGGAATGGAATGGAATGGAATCGAATCGAATGGAATCGAATGCAATCGAATGGAATGGAACGGAATGGAATGGAATGGAATGGAATGGAATCAACCCGAGTAGAACGGAGTGGATTGGAATGGAATGGAATGGAATGGAATGGACTTCAATGGAATAGAATGGAATGGAATGGAATGGAATTGAATGGAATGGAATGGAATGGAATGTAATGGAATGGAATCGAATGGAATCGAATGGAATCGAATGGAATGGAATGGAATGGAATGGAATCGAATGGAATGGAACGGAATGGAATGGAATGGAATGGAATGGAATGGAATGGAATGGAATGGAATGGAATTCAATGGAATAGAATGGAATGGAATGAAATGGAATGGAATCAACCCGAGAAGAATGGAATGGATTGTAATGGAATGGAATGGAATGGAATGGAATGGAATGGAATGGAATGGAATGGAGTCGAATGGAATGGAATGGAATGGAATGGAATGGAATGGAATGGAATGGAATGGAATGGAATGGAATGGAATCGAATGGAATGGAACGGAATGGAATGGAATGGAATGGAATGGAATGGAATGGAATGGAATTCAATGGAATAGAATGGAATGGAATGGAATGGAATTGAATGGAATGGAATGGAATGGAATGTAATGGAATGGAATCGAATGGAATCGAATGGAATCGAATGGAATGGAATGGAATGGAATGGAATCGAATGGAATGGAACGGAATGGAATGGAATGGAATGGAATGGAATGGAATGGAATGGAATGGAATGGAATTCAATGGAATAGAATGGAATGGAATGAAATGGAATGGAATCAACCCGAGAAGAATGGAATGGATTGTAATGGAATGGAATGGAATGGAATGGAATGGAATGGAATGGAATGGAATGGAGTCGAATGGAATGGAATGGAATGGAATGGAATGGAATGGAATGGAATGGAATGGAATGGAATGGAATGGAATCGAATGGAATGGAACGGAATGGAATGGAATGGAATGGAATGGAATGGAATGGAATGGAATTCAATGGAATAGAATGGAATGGAATGGAATGGAATGGAATGGAATGGAATGAACCCGAGTAGAACGGAATGGAATGGAATGGAATGGAATGGAATGGAATGGAATGGAATGGAATGGAATGGAATGGAATGGAATCAACCCGAGTAGAATGGAATGGATTGGAATGGAATGGAATGGAGTGGAATGGAATGGAAAGGAGTGGAATGGAATGGAATGGAATGGAATGGAATGGAATGGAATGGAATGGAATGGAATTCAATAGAATAGAATGGAATGGAATGGAATGGAATGGAATGGAATGGAATGGAATGGAATCGAATGGAATCGAATGGAATCGAATGGAATGGAGTGGAATAGAATGGAATCAACCTGAATAGAACGGAACGGAACGGAACGGAACGGAACGTAACGGAATGGAATTGAGTGAAATGGAATGGAATCGAATGGAATAGAAAGGAACCGAATGGAATGGAATGGAAGGGAATGGAATGGAATGGAATGGAATGGAATGGAATCAACCCGAGTAGAATGGAATGGATTGGAATGGAATGGAATGGAGTGGAATGGAATGGAATGGAGTGGAATGGAATAGAATGGAATGGAATGGAATGGAATGGAATGGAATGGAATGGAATGGAATGGAATGGAATGGAATGGAATGGAATGGAATGGAATTCAATGGAATAGAGTGGAATGGAATGGAATGGAATGGAATGAACCCGAGTTGAACGAAATGGAATGGAATGGGATGGAATGGAATGGAATGGAATGGAATGGAATGGAATGGAATGGATTGGAATTGATTCGAATGGAATGGAATGGAATGGAATGGAATGGAATGGTATCGAAAGAAATGGAATGGAATGGAATGCAATGGAATGGAATGGAATGGAATGGAATGGAATGGAATGGAATGGAATGGAATCAACCCGAGTAGAATGGAATGGATTGGAATGGAATGGAATGGAGTGGAATGGAATGGAAAGGAGTGGAATGGAATGGAATGGAATAGAATGGAATGGAATGGAATGGAATGGAATGGAATGGAATGGAATAGAATGGAATGGACTTCAATGGAATAGAATGGAATGGAATGGAATGGAATTGAATGGAATGGAATGGAATAGAATGGAATCGGATGGAATGGAGTGGAATGGAATGGAATGGAATGGAATGGAATGGAATGGAATGGAATGGAATGGAATGGAATGGAATGGAATCAACCCGAGTAGAACGGAATGGAATGGAATGGAATGGAATGGAATCGAATGGAATTAAATGGAATCAAAAGGAATGGAATGGAATCGAATGTAATCAACCCGAGTAGAACGGAATGGAATGGAATGGAATGGAGTGGAATAGAATGGAATGGAATGGAATGGAATTGAGTGGAATGGAATGGAATGGAATGGAATGGAATGGAATGGAATGGAATGGAATGGAATGGAATGGAATGGAATGGAATGGAATGGAATGGAATGGAATGGAATCAAAACGAGTCGAACGGAATGGAATGGAATGGAATGGAATGGAATGGAATGGAATGGAATGGAATGGAATGGAATGGAATGGAATTCAATGGAATGGAATGGAATGGAATGGAATCAACCCGAGTAGAACGGAATGGAATGGAATGGAAAGGAATGGAATGGAGTGAAATGGAATGGAATGGAATGGAATTCAATGGAAAGGAACGGAATGGAAAGGAATGGAATGGAATGGAATGGAATGGAATGGAATGGAATGGAGTGGAGTGGAATGGAATGGAATGGAATGGAATGGAATGGAATGGAATTCAATGGAATAGAATGGAATGGAATGGAATTCAATGGAATGGAATGGAATGGAATGGAATGGAATGGAATGGAATCAACCCGAGTAGAAAGGAATGGAACGGAATGGAATGGAATGGAATGGAATGGAATGGAATGGAATGGAATGGAATGGAATGGAATGGAATGGAATGGAATGAACAAGAGTAGAAAGGAATGGAATGGAATGGAATGGAATGGAATGGAATGGAATGGAATGGAATGGAATGGAAACAAACCGAGTAGAATGGAATGGATAGGAATGGAATGGAATGGAATGGAATGTACTTCAATAGAATGGAATGGAGGGGAATGGAAAGGAATGGAATGGAATGGAATCGAATCGAATAGAATCGAATGGAATGGAGTGGAATAGAGTGGAATCAACACGAATAGAACGGAACGGAACGGAACGGAACGGAACGGAACGGAACCGAATGGAATGGAGTGAAATGGAATGGAATCCAATGGAATCGAATGGAACCGAATGGAATGGAAAGAAGGGAATTAAATGGAGTGGAATGGAATGGAATGGAATGGAATGGAATCAACCCGAGTAGAATGGAATGGATTGGAATGGAATGGAATGGAGTGGAATGGAATGGAATTCAATAGAATAGAATGGAATGGAATGGAATGGAATGGAATGGAATGGAATGGAATGGAATGGAATGGAATCGAATGGAATCGAATGGAATGGAGTGGAATAGAATGGAATCAACCTGAATAGAACGGAACGGAACGGAACGGAACGGAACGGAACGGAATGGAATTGAGTGAAATGGAATGGAATCGAATGGAATCGATAGGAACCGAATGGAATGGAATGGAAGGGAATGGAATGGAATGGAATGGAATGGAATGGAATGGAATCAACCCGAGTAGAATGGAATGGATTGGAATGGAATGGAATGGAGTGGAATGGAATGGAATGGAGTGGAATGGAATGGAGTGGAGTGGAATGGAATGGAATGGAGTGGAATGGAATGGAATGGAATGGAATGGAATGGAATGGAATGGAATGGAATGGAATGGAATGGAATTCAATGGAATACAATGGAATAGAATGGAATGGAATGGAATGGAATGGAATGAACCCGAGTTGAACGGAATGGAATGGAATGGGATGGAATGGAATGGAATGGAATGGAATGGAATGGAATGGAATGGAATTGATTCAAATGGAATGGAATGGAATGGAATGGAATGGAATGGAATGGTATCGAAAGGAATGCAATGGAATGGAATGCAATGGAATGGAATGGAATGGAATGGAATGGAATGGAATGGAATGGAATGGAATGGAATGGAATAAACCCGAGTAGAATGGAGTGCATTGGAATGGAATGGAATGGAATGGAATGGAATGGACTTCAATGGAATAGAATGGAATGGAATGGAATTGAATTGAATGGAATGGAATGGAATAGAATGGAATCGGATGGAATGGAGTGGAATGGAATGGAATGGAATGGAATGGAATGGAATGGAATGGAATGGAATGCAATGAAATGGAATGGAATCGAATGGAATCGAATGGAATGGACTGTAATGAAATGGAATGGAATGGAATGGAATGGAATGGAATGGAATGGAATGGAATGGAATGGAATGGAATGGAATGGAATGGAATGGAATGGAATGGAATTGAATGGAATCAACCCGAGTAGAAAGGAATGGATTGGAATGGAATGGAATGGAATCGAATCGAATGGAATGGAATGGAATAGAAAGGAATGGAAAGGAATGGAATGGACGCGAGTAGAAAGGAATGGAATGGAATGGAATGGAATGGAATGGAATGGAATGGAATGGAATGAAACCGAGTAGAAAGGAATGGAATGGAATGGAATGGAATGGAATGGAATGGAATGGAATGGAATGGAATGGAATGGAATGGAAACAACCCGAGCAGAATGGAATGGATAGGAATGGAATGGAATGGAATGGAATGTAATTCAATAGAATGGAATGGAGGGGAATGGAAAGGAATGGAATGGAATGGAATGGAATCGAATGGAATCGAATGGAATCGAATGGAATGGAGTGGAATAGAGTGGAATCAACCCGAATAGAACGGAACGGAACGGAACGGAACGGAATGGAACGGAACGGAACGGAATCGAATGGAATGGAGTGAAATGGAATGGAATCGAATGGAATCGAATGGAACCGAATGGAATGGAAAGAAGGGAATTAAATGGAGTGGAATGGAATGGAATGGAATGGAATGGAATGGAATCAACCCGAGTAGAATGGAATGGATTGGAATGGAATGGAATGGAGTGGAATGGAATGGAATTCAATAGAATAGAATAGAATGGAATGGAATGGAATGGAATGGAATGGAATGGAATCGAATGGAATCGAATGGAATCGAATGGAATGGAGTGGAATAGAATGGAATCAACCTGAATAGAACGGAACGGAACGGAACGGAACGGAACGGAACGGAACGGAATGGAATTCAGTGAAATGGAATGGAATCGAATGGAATCGATAGGAACCGAATGGAATGGAATGGAAGGGAATGGAATGGAATGGAATGGAATGGAATGGAATCAACCCGAGTAGAATGGAATGGATTGGAATGGAATGGAATGGAGTGGAATGGAATGGAATGGAGTGGAATGGAATGGAGTGGAGTGGAATGTAATGGAATGGAGTGGAATGGAATGGAATGGAGTGGAATGGAATGGAATGGAATGGAATGGAATGGAATGGAATTCAAAGGAATACAATGGAATAGAATGGAATGGAATGGAATGGAATGGAATGAACCCGAGTTGAACGGAATGGAATGGAATGGGATGGAATGGAATGGAATGGAATGGAATGGAATGGAATGGAATGGAATGGAATTGATTCGAATGGAATGGAATGGAATGGAATGGAATGGAATGGTATCGAAAGGAATGCAATGGAATGGAATGCAATGGAATGGAATGGAATGGAATGGAATGGAATGGAATGGAATGGAATGGAATGGAATGGAATGGAATGGAATGGAATGGAATCAACCCGAGTAGAATGGAGTGGATTGGAATGGAATGGAAAGGAATGGAATGGACTTCAATGGAATAGAATGGAATGGAATGGAATGGAATTGAATGGAATCAACCCGAGTAGAACGGAATGGAATGGAATGGAAAGGAATGGAAAGGAGTGAAATGGAATGGAATGGAATGGAATTCAATGGAAAGGAACGGAATGGAAAGGAATGGAATGGCATGGAATGGAATGGAATGGAGTGGAATGGAATGGAATGGCATGGAATGGAATGGAATGGAATTCAATGGAATAGAATGGAATGGAATGGAATTCAATGGAATAGAATGGAATGGAATGGAATGGAATGGAATCAACCCGAGTAGAAAGGAATGGAACGGAATGGAATGGAATGGAATGGAATGGAATGGAATGGAATGGAATGGAATGGAATGGAATGGAATGGAATGGAATGCAATGAAATGGAATGGAATCGAATGGAATCGAATGGAATGGACTGTAATGAAATGGAATGGAATGGAATGGAATGGAATGGAATGGAATGGAATGGAAAGGAATTGAATGGAATCAACCCGAGTAGAATGGAATTTATTGGAATGGAATGGAATGGAATGGAATCGAATGGAATGGAATGGAATAGAAAGGAATGGAAAGGAATGGAATGGACGCGAGTAGAACGGAATGGAATGGAATGGAATGGAATGGAATGGAATGGAATGGAATGGAATGGAATGGAATGGAATGAACCCGAGTAGAAAGGAATGGAATGGAATGGAATGGAATGGAATGGAATGGAATGGAATGGAATGGAATGGAATGGAAACAACCCGAGTAGAATGGAATGGATAGGAATGGAATGGAATGGAATGGAATGTACTTCAATAGAATGGAATGGAGGGGAATGGAAAGGAATGGAATGGAATGGAATGGAATCGAATGGAATCGAATGGAATCGAATGGAATGGAGTGGAATAGAGTGGAATCAACCCGAATAGAACGGAACGGAACGGAACGGAACGGAACGGAAGGGAACCGAATGGAATGGAGTGAAATGGAATGGAATCGAATGGAATCGAATGGAACCGAATGGAATGGAAAGAAGGGAATTAAATGGAGTGGAATGGAATGGAATGGAATCAACCCGAGTAGAATGGAAAGGATTGGAATGGAATGGAATGGAGTGGAATGGAATGGAATTCAACAGAATAGAATGGAATGGAATGGAATGGAATGGAATGGAATGGAATCGAATGGAATCGAATGGAATCAAATGGAATGGAGTGGAATAGAATGGAATCAACCTGAATAGAACGGAACGGAACGGAACGGAACGGAACGGAACGGAATGGAATTGAGTGAAATGGAATGGAATCGAATGGAATCGATAGGAACCGAATGGAATGGAATGGAAGGGAATGGAATGGAATGGAATGGAATGGAATGGAATCAACCCGAGTAGAACGGAATGGAATGGAATGAAAAGGAATGGAATGGAGTGAAATGGAATGGAATGGAATGGAATTCAATGGAAAGGAACGGAATGGAAAGGAATGGAATGGAATGGAATGGAATGGAATGGAATGGAATGGAGTGGAGTGGAATGGAATGGAATGGAATGGAATGGAATGGAATGGAATTCAATGGAATAGAATGGAATGGAATGGAATTCAATGGAATAGAATGGAATGGAATGGAATGGAATGGAATCAACCCGAGTAGAAAGGAATGGAACGGAATGGAATGGAATGGAATGGAATGGAATGGAATGGAATGGAATGGAATGGAATGGAATGGAATGGAATGGAATGGAATGGAATGAACCCGAGTAGAAAGGAATGGAATGGAATGGAATGGAATGGAATGGAATGGAATGGAATGGAATGGAAACAACCCGAGTAGAATGGAATGGATAGGAATGGAATGGAATGGAATGGAATGTACTTCAATAGAATGGAATGGAGGGGAATGGAAAGGAATGGAATGGAATGGAATGGAATCGAATGGAATCGAATGGAATGGAGTGGAATAGAGTGGAATCAACCCGAATAGAACGGAACGGAACGGAACGGAACGGAACGGAACGGAACCGAATGGAATGGAGTGAAATGGAATGGAATCGAATGGAATCGAATGGAACCGAATGGAATGGAAAGAAGGGAATTAAATGGAGTGGAATGGAATGGAATGGAATGGAATGGAATCAACCCGAGTAGAATGGAATGGATTGGAATGGAATGGAATGGAGTGGAATGGAATGGAATTCAATAGAATAGAATGGAATGGAATGGAATGGAATGGAATGGAATGGAATCGAATGGAATCGAATGGAATGGAGTGGAATAGAATGGAATCAACCTGAATAGAACGGAACGGAACGGAACGGAACGGAACGGAACGGAATGGAATTGAGTGAAATGGAATGGAATCGAATGGAATCGATAGGAACCGAATGGAATGGAATGGAAGGGAATGGAATGGAATGGAATGGAATGGAATGGAATGGAATGGAATCAACCCGAGTAGAATGGAATGGATTGGAATGGAATGGAATGGAGTGGAATGGAATGGAATGGAGTGGAATGGAATGGAGTGGAGTGGAATGGAATGGAATGGAGTGGAATGGAATGGAGTGGAGTGGAATGGAATGGAATGGAGTGGAATGGAATGGAATGGAATGGAATTCAATGGAATACAATGGAATAGAATGGAATGGAATGGAATGGAATGGAATGAACCCGAGTTGAACGGAATGGAATGGAATGGGATGGAATGGAATGGAATGGAATGGAATGGAATGGAATGGAATGGAATGGAATTGATTCGAATGGAATGGAATGGAATGGAATGGAATGGAATTGAATGGTATCGAAAGGAATGCAATGGAATGGAATGCAATGGAATGGAATGGAATGGAATGGAATGGAATGGAATGGAATGGAATGGAATGGAATCAACCCGAGTAGAATGGAGTGGATTGGAATGGAATGGAATGGAATGGAATGGACTTCAATGGAATAGAATGGAATGGAATGGAATCGAATTGAATGGAATGGAATGGAATAGAATGGAATCGGATGGAATGGAGTGGAATGGAATGGAATGGAATGGAATGGAATGGAATGGAATGGAATGGAATGCAATGAAATGGAATGGAATCGAATGGAATCGAATGGAATGGACTGTAATGAAATGGAATGGAATGGAATGGAATGGAATGGAATGGAATGGAATGGAATGGAATGGAATGGAATGGAATTGAATGGAATCAACCCGAGTAGAAAGGAATGGATTGGAATGGAATGGAATGGAATGGAATCGAATGGAATGGAATGGAATAGAAAGGAATGGAAAGGAATGGAATGGACGCGAGTAGAAAGGAATGGAATGGAATGGAGTGGAATGGAATGGAATGGAATGGAATGAAACCGAGTAGAAAGGAATGGAATGGAATGGAATGGAATGGAATGGAATGGAATGGAATGGAATGGAATGGAATGGAATGGAAACAACCCGAGTAGAATGGAATGGATAGGAATGGAATGGAATGGAATGGAATGTAATTCAATAGAATGGAATGGAGGGGAATGGAAAGGAATGGAATGGAATGGAATGGAATCGAATGGAATCGAATGGAATCGAATGGAATGGAGTGGAATAGAGTGGAATCAACCCGAATAGAACGGAACGGAACGGAACGGAACGGAATGGAACGGAACGGAACGGAATCGAATGGAATGGAGTGAAATGGAATGGAATCGAATGGAATCGAATGGAACCGAATGGAATGGAAAGAAGGGAATTAAATGGAGTGGAATGGAATGGAATGGAATGGAATGGAATCAACCAGAGTAGAATGGAATGGATTGGAATGGAATGGAATGGAGTGGAATGGAATGGAATTCAATAGAATAGAATAGAATGGAATGGAATGGAATGGAATGGAATGGAATGGAATCGAATGGAATCGAATGGAATCGAATGGAATGGAGTGGAATAGAATGGAATCAACCTGAATAGAACGGAACGGAACGGAACGGAACGGAACGGAACGGAATGGAATTGAGTGAAATGGAATGGAATCGAATGGAATCGATAGGAACCGAATGGAATGGAAAGGAAGGGAATGGAATGGAATGGAATGGAATGGAATGGAATCAACCCGAGTAGAATGGAATGGATTGGAATGGAATGGAATGGAGTGGAATGGAATGGAATGGAGTGGAATGGAATGGAGTGGAGTGGAATGGAATGGAATGGAGTGGAATGGAATGGAATGGAATGGAATGGAATGGAATGGAATGGAATGGAATGGAATCTAATTCAATGGAATACAATGGAATAGAATGGAATGGAATGGAATGGAATGGAATGAACCCGAGTTGAACGGAATGGAATGGAATGGGATGGAATGGAATGGAATGGAATGGAATGGAATGGAATGGAATGGAATGGAATTGATTCGAATGGAATGGAATGGAATGGAATGGAATGGAATGGTATCGAAAGGAATGCAATGGAATGGAATGCAATGGAATGGAATGGAATGGAATGGAATGGAATGGAATGGAATGGAATGGAATGGAATGGAATCAACCCGAGTAGAATGGAGTGGATTGGAATGGAATGGAATGGAATGGAATGGACTTCAATGGAATAGAATGGAATGGAATGGAATGGAATTGAATGGAATCAACCCGAGTAGAACGGAAAGGAATGGAATGGAAAGGAATGGAAAGGAGTGAAATGGAATGGAATGTTATGGAATTCAATGGAAAGGAACGGAATGGAAAGGAATGGAATGGAATGGAATGGAATGGAATGGAGTGGAATGGAATGGAATGGAATGGAATGGAATGGAATGGAATTCAATGGAATAGAATGGAATGGAATGGAATTCAATGGAATAGAATGGAATGGAATGGAATGGAATGGAATGGAATCAACCCGAGTAGAAAGGAATGGAACGGAATGGAATGGAATGGAATGGAATGGAATGGAATGGAATGGAATGGAATGGAATGGAATGGAATGGAATGCAATGAAATGGAATGGAATCGAATGGAATCGAATGGAATGGACTGTAATGAAATGGAATGGAATGGAATGGAATGGAATGGAATGGAATGGAATGGAAAGGAATTGAATGGAATCAACCCGAGTAGAATGGAATTTATTGGAATGGAATGGAATGGAATGGAATCGAATGGAATGGAATGGAATAGAAAGGAATGGAAAGGAATGGAATGGACGCGAGTAGAACGGAATGGAATGGAATGGAATGGAATGGAATGGAATGGAATGGAATGGAATGGAATGAACCCGAGTAGAAAGGAATGGAATGGAATGGAATGGAATGGAATGGAATGGAATGGAATGGAATGGAATGGAATGGAATGGAATGGAACGGAAACAACCCGAGTAGAATGGAATGGATAGGAATGGAATGGAATGGAATGGAATGTACTTCAATAGAATGGAATGGAGGGGAATGGAAAGGAATGGAATGGAATGGAATGGAATCGAATGGAATCGAATGGAATCGAATGGAATGGAGTGGAATAGAGTGGAATCAACCCGAATAGAACGGAACGGAACGGAACGGAACGGAACGGAACCGAATGGAATGGAGTGAAATGGAACGGAATCGAATGGAATCGAATGGAACCGAATGGAATGGAAAGAAGGGAATTAAATGGAGTGGAATGGAATGGAATGGAATGGAATGGAATCAACCCGAGTAGAATGGAATGGATTGGAATGGAATGGAATGGAGTGGAATGGAATGGAATTCAACAGAATAGAATGGAATGGAATGGAATGGAATGGAATGGAATGGAATCGAATGGAATCGAATGGAATCAAATGGAATGGAGTGGAATAGAATGGAATCAACCTGAATAGAACGGAACGGAACGGAACGGAACGGAACGGAACGGAATGGAATTGAGTGAAATGGAATGGAATCGAATGGAATCGATAGGAACCGAATGGAATGGAATGGAAGGGAATGGAATGGAATGGAATGGAATGGAATGGAATCAACCCGAGTAGAATGGAATGGATTGGAATGGAATGGAATGGAGTGGAATGGAATGGAATGGAGTGGAATGGAATTGAGTGGAGTGGAATGGAATGGAGTGGAGTGGAATGGAATGGAATGGAATGGAATGGAATGGAATGGAATGGAATGGAATTCAATGGAATACAATGGAATAGAATGGAATGGAATGGAATGGAATGGAATGAACCCGAGTTGAACGGAATGGAATGGAATGGGATGGGATGGAATGGAATGGAATGGAATGGAATGGAATGGAATGGAATGGAATGGAATTGATTCGAATGGAATGGAATGGAATGGAATGGTATCGAAAGGAATGCAATGGAATGGAATGCAATGGAATGGAATGGAATGGAATGGAATGGAATGGAATGGAAAGGAATGGAATGGAATCAACCCGAGTAGAATGGAGTGGATTGGAATGGAATGGAATGGAATGGAATGGACTTCAATGGAATAGAATGGAATGGAACGGAGTGGAATGGAATGGAATGGAATGGAATGGAATGGAATGGAATGGAATGGAATGCAATGAAATGGAATGGAATCGAATGGAATCGAATGGAATGGACTGTAATGAAATGGAATGGAATGGAATGGAATGGAATGGAATGGAATGGAATGGAATGGAATGGAATGGAATTGAATGGAATCAACCCGAGTAGAAAGGAATGGATTGGAATGGAATGGAATGGAATGGAATCGAATGGAATGGAATGGAATAGAAAGGAATGGTAAGGAATGGAATGGACGCGAGTAGAAAGGAATGGAATGGAATGGAATGGAATGGAATGGAATGGAATGGAATGGAAACAACCCGAGTAGAATGGAATGGATAGGAATGGAATGGAATGGAATGGAAAGTAATTCAATAGAATGGAATGGAGGGGAATGGAAAGGAATGGAATGGAATGGAATGGAATCGAATGGAATCGAATGGAATCGAATGGAATGGAGTGGAATAGAGTGGAATCAACCCGAATAGAACGGAACGGAACGGAACGGAACGGAACGGAACCGAACGGAACGGAATCGAATGGAATGGAGTGAAATGGAATGGAATCGAATGGAATCGAATGGAACCGAATGGAATGGAAAGAAGGGAATTAAATGGAGTGGAATGGAATGGAATGGAATGGAATGGAATCAACCCGAGTAGAATGGAATGGATTGGAATGGAATGGAATGGAGTGGAATGGAATGGAATTCAATAGAATAGAATAGAATGGAATGGAATGGAATGGAATGGAATGGAATGGAATCGAATGGAATCGAATGGAATCGAATGGAATGGAGTGGAATAGAATGGAATCAACCTGAATAGAACGGAACGGAACGGAACGGAACGGAACGGAACGGAATGGAATTGAGTGAAATGGAATGGAATCGAATGGAATCGATAGGAACCGAATGGAATGGAATGGAAGGGAATGGAATGGAATGGAATGGAATGGAATGGAATCAACCCGAGTAGAATGGAATGGATTGGAATGGAATGGAATGGAGTGGAATGGAATGGAATGGAGTGGAATGGAATGGAGTGGAGTGGAATGGAATGGAATGGAGTGGAATGGAATGGAATGGAATGGAATGGAGTGGAATGGAATGGAATGGAATGGAATGGAATGGAATTCAATGGAATACAATGGAATAGAATGGAATGGAATGGAATGGAATGGAATGAACCCGAGTTGAACGGAATGGAATGGAATGGGATGGAATGGAATGGAATGGAATGGAATGGAATGGAATGGAATGGAATGGAATTGATTCGAATGGAATGGAATGGAATGGAATGGAATGGAATGGTATCGAAAGGAATGCAATGGAATGGAATGCAATGGAATGGAATGGAATGGAATGGAATGGAATGGAATGGAATGGAATGGAATCAACCCGAGTAGAATGGAGTGGATTGGAATGGAATGGAATGGAATGGAATGGACTTCAATGGAATAGAATGGAATGGAATGGAATGGAATTGAATGGAATGGAATGGAATAGAATGGAATCGGATGGAATGGAGTGGAATGGAATGGAATGGAATGGAATGGAATGGAAAGGAATGGAATGGAATGGAATCGAATCAACCCGAGTAGAACGGAATGGAATGGAATGGAATGGAATGGAATGGAATGGAATGGAATGGAATGCAATGGAATGGAATGGAATGGAATGAAACCGAGTAGAAAGGAATGGAATGGAATGGAATGGAATGGAATGGAATGGAATGGAATGGAAACAACCCGAGTAGAATGGAATGGATAGGAATGGAATGGAATGGAATGGAATGTAATTCAATAGAATGGAATGGAGGGGAATGGAAAGGAATGGAATGGAATGGAATGGAATCGAATGGAATCGAATGGAATCGAATGGAATGGAGTGGAATAGAGTGGAATCAACCCGAAAAGAACGGAACGGAACGGAACGGAACGGAACGCAACGGAACGGAACGGAATCGAATGGAATGGAGTGAAATGGAATGGAATCGAATGGAATCGAATGGAACCGAATGGAATGGAAAGAAGGGAATTAAATGGAGTGGAATGGAATGGAATGGAATGGAATGGAATCAACCCGAGTAGAATGGAATGGATTGGAATGGAATGGAATGGAGTGGAATGGAATGGAATTCAATAGAATAGAATAGAATGGAATGGAATGGAATGGAATGGAATGGAATGGAATGGAATGGAATCGAATGGAATCGAATGGAATCGAATGGAATGGAGTGGAATAGAATGGAATCAACCTGAATAGAACGGAACGGAACGGAACGGAACGGAACGGAACGGAATGGAATTGAGTGAAATGGAATGGAATCGAATGGAATCGATAGGAACCGAATGGAATGGAATGGAAGGGAATGGAATGGAATGGAATGGAATGGAATGGAATGGAATCAACCCGAGTAGAATGGAATGGATTGGAATGGAATGGAATGGAGTGGAATGGAATGGAATGGAGTGGAATGGAATGGAATGGAATCAACCCGAGTAGAATGGAATGGATTGGAATGAAACGGAATGGAGTGGAATGGAATGGAATGGAGTGGAATGGAATGGAATGGAATAGAATGGAATGGAATGGAATGGAATGGAATGGAATGGAATGGAATGGAATGGAATGGAATTCAATGGAATAGAATGGAATGGAATGGAATGGAATGGAATGAACCCGAGTTGAACGGAATGGAATGGAATGGGATGGAATGGAATGGAATGGAATGGAATGGAATGGAATGGAATGGAATGGAATGGAATTGATTCGAATGGAATGGAATGGAATGGAATGGAATGGAATGGAATGGTATCGAAAGGAATGGAATGGAATGGAATGCAATGGAATGGAATCGAATGGAATGGAATGGAATGGAATGGAATGGAATGGAATGGAATGGAATGGAATTGAATCGAATGGAATGGAATGGAATGGAATGGAATGGAATGGAATGGAATGGAATGTAATCAACCCGAGTAGAACGGAATGGATTGGAATGGAAAGGAAGGGAATGGAATGGAATGGAATGAATGGAATGGAATGGAATGGAATCGAATCGAATGGAATCGAATGCAATCGAATGGAATGGAACGGAATGGAATGGAATGGAATGGAATGGAATGGAATGGAATCAACCCGAGTAGAATGGAGTGGATTGGAATGGAATGGAATGGAATGGAATGGACTTCAATGGAATAGAATGGAATGGAATGGAATGGAATTGAATGGAATGGAATGGAAAGTAATGTAATGGAATGGAATCGAATGGAATCGAATGGAATCGAATGGAATGGAATGGAATGGAATGGAATCGAATGGAATGGAACGGAATGGAATGGAAAGGAATGGAATGGAATGGAATGGAATGGAATGGAATGGAATTCAATGGAATAGAATGGAATGGAATGAAATGGAATGGAATCAACCCGAGAAGAATGGAATGGATTGTAATGGAATGGAATGGAATGGAATGGAATGGAATGGAATGGAATGGAATGGAATCAACCCGAGTAGAAAGGAATGGAATGGAATGGAATGGAATGGAATGGAAAGGAATGGAATGGAATGGAATGGAATTCAATGGAATGGAATGGAATGGAATGGAAGGGAATGGAATCAACCCGAGTAGAACGGAATGGAATGGAATGGAATGGAATGGAATGGAATGGAATGGAATGGAATGGAATGGAATGGAATGGAATGGAATGGAATGGAATGGAATGGAATTCAATGGAATAGAATGGAATGGAATGGAATGGAATGGAATGAACCCGAGTAGAACGGAATGGAATGGAATGGAATGGAATGGAATGGAATGCAATCAACCCGAGTAGAATGGAGTGGATTGGAATGGAATGGAATGGAATGGAATGGACTTCAATGGAATAGAATGGAATGGAATGGAATGGAATTGAATGGAATGGAATGGAATAGAATGGAATCGGATGGAATGGAGTGGAATGGAATGGAATGGAATGGAATGGAATGGAATGGAATGGAATGGAATGGAATGGAATGGAATGGAATGGAATGGAATCAACCCGAGTAGAACGGAATGGAATGGAATGGAATGGAATGGAATGGAATGGAATGGAATGGAATGGAATGGAATGGAATGGAATGGAATTCAATGGAATAGAATGGAATGGAATGGAATAGAATGGAATGGAATGGAATTGAATCGAATGGAATGGAATGGAATGGAATGGAATGGAATGGAATGGAATGGAATGGAATGGAATCAACCCGAGTAGAACGGAATTGATTGGAATGGAAAGGAATGGAATGGAATGGAATGGAATGGAATGAATGGAATGGAATGGAATGGAATCGAATCGAATGGAATCGAATGGAATCGAATGGAATGGAACGGAATGGAATGGAATGGAATGGAATGGAATGGAATCAACACGAGTAGAATGGAGTGGATTGGAATGGAATGGAATGGAATGGAATGGACTTCAATGGAATAGAATGGAATGGAATGGAATGGAATGGAATGGAATGAACCCGAGTTGAACGGAATGGAATGGAATGGGATGGAATGGAATGGAATGGAATGGAATGGAATGGAATGGAATGGAATGGAATGGAATGGAATTGATTCGAATGGAATGGAATGGAATGGAATGGAATGGAATGGTATCGAAAGGAATCGAATGGAATGGAATGCAATGGAATGGAATCTAATGGAATGGAATGGAATGGAATGGAATGGAATGGAATGGAATGGAATGGAATGGAATGGAATGGAATCAACCCGAGTAGAATGGAGTGGATTGGAATGGAATGGAATGGAATGGAATGGACTTCAGTGGAATAGAATGGAATGGAATGGAATGGAATTGAATGGAATGGAATGGAATAGAATGGAATCGGATGGAATGGAGTGGAATGGAATGGAATGGAATGGAATGGAATGGAATGGAATCGAATGGAATGGAATGGAATGGAATGGAATGGAATGGAATGGAATGGAATGGAATGGAATGGAATGGAATCAACCCGAGTAGAACGGAATGGAATGGAATGGAATGGAATGGAATGGAATGGAATGGAATGGAATGGAATGGAATGGAATTCAATGGAATAGAATGGAATGGAATGGAATAGAATGGAATGGAATGGAATTGAATCTAATGGAATGGAATGGAATGGAATGGAATGGAATGGAATGGAATGGAATGTAATCAACCCGAGTAGAACGGAATGGATTGGAATGGAAAGGAAGGGAATGGAATGGAATGGAATGAATGGAATGGAATGGAATGGAATCGAATCGAATGGAATCGAATGCAATCGAATGGAATGGAACGGAATGGAATGGAATGGAAGGGAATGGAATGGAATGGAATGGAATGGAATCAACCCGAGTAGAATGGAGTGGATTGGAATGGAATGGAATGGAATGGAATGGACTTCAATGGAATAGAATGGAATGGAATGGAATGGAATTGAATGGAATGGAATGGAATGTAATGTAATGGAATGGAATCGAATGGAATCGAATGGAATGGAATGGAATGGAATGGAATGGAACGGAATGGAATGGAACGGAATGGAATGGAAAGGAATGGAATGGAATGGAATTCAATGGAATAGAATGGAATGGAATGAAATGGAATGGAATCAACCCGAGAAGAATGGAATGGATTGTAATGGAATGGAATGGAATGGAATGGAATGGAATGGAATGGAATGGAATGGAATGGAATGGAATCGAATGGAATGGAATGGAATGGAATGGAATGGAATGGAATGGAATGGAATGGAATGGAATGGAATGGAATAAACCCGAGTAGAAAGGAATGGAATGGAATGGAATGGAATGGAAAGGAATGGAATGGAATGGAATGGAATTCAATGGAATGGAATGGAATGGAATGGAAGGGAATGGAATCAACCCGAGTAGAACGGAATGGAATGGAATGGAATGGAATGGAATGGAATGGAATGGAATGGAATGGAATGGAATTCAATGGAATGGAATGGAATGGAATTCAATGGAATATAATGGAATGGAATGGAATAGAATGGAATGGAATGGAATTGAGTGGAATGGAATGGAATGGAATGGAATGGAATGGAATGGAATGGAATGGAATGGAATGGAATGGAATGGAATGGAATCAACACGAGTAGAACGGAACGGAATGGAATGGAATGGAATGGAATGGAATGGAATGGAATGGAATGGAATTCAATGGAATGTAATGGAATGGAATGGAATCAACCCGAGTAGAAAGGAATGGAACGGAATGGAATGGAATGGAATGGAATGGAATGGAATTTAATGGAATGGAATGGAATGGAATGCAATGAAATGGAATGGAATCGAATGGAATCGAATGGAATGGACTGTAATGAAATGGAATGGAATGGAATGGAATGGAATGGAAGGGAATTGAATGGAATGGAATGGAATTGAATGGAATCAACCCGAGTAGAATGGAATGGATTGGAATGGAATGGAATGGAATGGAATCGAATGGAATGGAATGGAATAGAAAGGAATGGAAAGGAATGGAATGGACGCGAGTAGAACGGAATGGAATGGAATGGAATGGAATGGAATGGAATGGAATGGAATGGAATGGAATGGAATGAACCCGAGTAGAACGGAATGGAATGGAATGGAATGGAATGGAATGGAATGCAATGGAATGGAATGGAATGGAATGGAATCAACCCGAGTAGAATGGAATGGATAGGAATGGAATGGAATGGAATGGAATGTAATTCAATAGAATGGAATGGAGGGGAATGGAAAGGAATGGAATGGAATGGAATGGAATCGAATGGAATCGAATGGAATCGAATGGAATGCAGTGGAATAGAGTGGAATCAACCCGAATAGAACGGAACGGAACGGAACGGAACGGAACGGAACGGAATGGAATGGAGTGAAATGGAATGGAATCAAATGGAGTCGAATGGAACCGAATGGAATGGAATGGACGGGAATGGAATGGAATGGAATGGAATGGAATGGAATGGAATGGAATGGAATGGAATGGAATGCAATGGAATGGAATCAACCCGAGTAGAACGGAGTGGAATGGAATGGAATGGAATGGAATGGAATGGAATGCAATGGAATGGAATGGAATGGAATGGAATGGAATTCAATGGAATGGAATGGAATGGAATGGAATGGAATGGAATTGAATGGAATGGAATCAACCGGAGTAGATCGCAATGGAATGGAATGGAATGGAATGGAATTCAATGGAATGGAATTCAATGGAATAGAATGGAATGGAATGGAATGGAATGGAATGGAATGGAATTGAATGGAATGGAATGGAATGGAATGGAATGGAATCGAATGGAATCGAATGGAATGCAATGGAATGGAATGGAATGGAATGGAATGGAATCGAATGGAATGGAGTGGAATGGAATGGAATCGAATGGAATCGAATGGAATCGAATGGAATCGAATGGAATGGAATGGAATGGAATGGAAAAGAATGGAAAGGAATGGAATGGAATGGAATCAACCCGAGTAGATTGGAATGGATTGGAATGGAATGGAATGGAAGGGAATGGAATTCAATGGAAAAAATGAAGTGGAATGGAATGGAATGGAATGGAATGGAATGGAATGGAATGGAATGGAATTGAATGGAATGGAATGGAATGGAATGGAATGGAATGGAATGGAATCGAATGGAATGGAATGGAATGGAATGGAATGGAATGGAATGGAATGGAATCAACCCGAGTAGATTGGAATGGATTGGAATGGAATGGAATGGAAGGGAAGGGAATGGAATGGAATCGAATGGAATCGAATGGAATCGAATGGAATGGAGTGGAATAGAATGGAATCAACCCGAGTAGAACGGAATGGAATGGAACGGAACGGAACGGAACGGAACGGAACGGAACGGAACCGAATGGAATGGAGTGAAATGGAATGGAATCGAATGGAATCGAATGGAACCGAATGGAATGGAAAGAAGGGAATTAAATGGAATGGAATGGAATGGAATGGAATGGAATCAACCCGAGTAGAATGGAATGGATTGGAATGGAATGGAATGGAGTGGAATGGAATGGAATTCAATAGAATAGAATGGAATGGAATGGAATGGAATGGAATGGAATCGAATGGAATCGAATGGAATCGAATGGAATGGAGTGGAATAGAATGGAATCAACCTGAATAGAACGGAACGGAACGGAACGGAACGGAACGGAATGGAATTGAGTGAAATGGAATGGAATCGAATGGAATAGAAAGGAACCGAATGGAATGGAATGGAAGGGAATGGAATGGAATGGAATGGAATGGAATGGAATCAACCCGAGTAGAATGGAATGGATTGGAATGGAATGGAATGGAGTGGAATGGAATGGAATGGAGTGGAATGGAATGGAATGGAATGGAATCAACCCGAGTAGAAAGGAATGGAATGGAATGGAATGGAATGGAATGGAATGGAATGGAATGGAATGGAATGGAATGGAATGGAACGGAAACAACCCGAGTAGAATGGAATGGATAGGAATGGAATGGAATGGAATGGAATGTACTTCAATAGAATGGAATGGAGGGGAATGGAAAGGAATGGAATGGAATGGAATGGAATCGAATGGAATCGAATGGAATCGAATGGAATGGAGTGGAATAGAGTGGAATCAACCCGAATAGAACGGAACGGAACGGAACGGAACGGAACGGAACCGAATGGAATGGAGTGAAATGGAACGGAATCGAATGGAATCGAATGGAACCGAATGGAATGGAAAGAAGGGAATTAAATGGAGTGGAATGGAATGGAATGGAATGGAATGGAATCAACCCGAGTAGAATGGAATGGATTGGAATGGAATGGAATGGAGTGGAATGGAATGGAATTCAACAGAATAGAATGGAATGGAATGGAATGGAATGGAATGGAATGGAATCGAATGGAATCGAATGGAATCAAATGGAATGGAGTGGAATAGAATGGAATCAACCTGAATAGAACGGAACGGAACGGAACGGAACGGAATGGAATTGAGTGAAATGGAATGGAATCGAATGGAATCGATAGGAACCGAATGGAATGGAATGGAAGGGAATGGAATGGAATGGAATGGAATGGAATGGAATCAACCCGAGTAGAATGGAATGGATTGGAATGGAATGGAATGGAGTGGAATGGAATGGAATGGAGTGGAATGGAATGGAATGGAGTGGAATGGAATTGAGTGGAGTGGAATGGAATGGAGTGGAGTGGAATGGAATGGAATGGAATGGAATGGAATGGAATGGAAAGGAATGGAATGGAATCAACCCGAGTAGAATGGAGTGGATTGGAATGGAATGGAATGGAATGGAATGGACTTCAATGGAATAGAATGGAATGGAACGGAGTGGAATGGAATGGAATGGAATGGAATGGAATGGAATGGAATGGAATGGAATGCAATGAAATGGAATGGAATCGAATGGAATCGAATGGAATGGACTGTAATGAAATGGAATGGAATGGAATGGAATGGAATGGAATGGAATGGAATGGAATGGAATGGAATGGAATTGAATGGAATCAACCCGAGTAGAAAGGAATGGATTGGAATGGAATGGAATGGAATGGAATCGAATGGAATGGAATGGAATAGAAAGGAATGGTAAGGAATGGAATGGACGCGAGTAGAAAGGAATGGAATGGAATGGAATGGAATGGAATGGAATGGAATGGAATGGAATGGAAACAACCCGAGTAGAATGGAATGGATAGGAATGGAATGGAATGGAATGGAAAGTAATTCAATAGAATGGAATGGAGGGGAATGGAAAGGAATGGAATGGAATGGAATGGAATCGAATGGAATCGAATGGAATCGAATGGAATGGAGTGGAATAGAGTGGAATCAACCCGAATAGAACGGAACGGAACGGAACGGAACGGAACGGAACCGAACGGAACGGAATCGAATGGAATGGAGTGAAATGGAATGGAATCGAATGGAATCGAATGGAACCGAATGGAATGGAAAGAAGGGAATTAAATGGAGTGGAATGGAATGGAATGGAATGGAATGGAATCAACCCGAGTAGAATGGAATGGATTGGAATGGAATGGAATGGAGTGGAATGGAATGGAATTCAATAGAATAGAATAGAATGGAATGGAATGGAATGGAATGGAATGGAATCGAATGGAATCGAATGGAATCGAATGGAATGGAGTGGAATAGAATGGAATCAACCTGAATAGAACGGAACGGAACGGAACGGAACGGAACGGAACGGAATGGAATTGAGTGAAATGGAATGGAATCGAATGGAATCGATAGGAACCGAATGGAATGGAATGGAAGGGAATGGAATGGAATGGAATGGAATGGAATGGAATCAACCCGAGTAGAATGGAATGGATTGGAATGGAATGGAATGGAGTGGAATGGAATGGAATGGAGTGGAATGGAATGGAGTGGAGTGGAATGGAATGGAATGGAGTGGAATGGAATGGAATGGAATGGAATGGAGTGGAATGGAATGGAATGGAATGGAATGGAATGGAATTCAATGGAATACAATGGAATAGAATGGAATGGAATGGAATGGAATGGAATGAACCCGAGTTGAACGGAATGGAATGGAATGGGATGGAATGGAATGGAATGGAATGGAATGGAATGGAATGGAATGGAATGGAATTGATTCGAATGGAATGGAATGGAATGGAATGGAATGGAATGGTATCGAAAGGAATGCAATGGAATGGAATGCAATGGAATGGAATGGAATGGAATGGAATGGAATGGAATGGAATGGAATGGAATCAACCCGAGTAGAATGGAGTGGATTGGAATGGAATGGAATGGAATGGAATGGACTTCAATGGAATAGAATGGAATGGAATGGAATGGAATTGAATGGAATGGAATGGAATAGAATGGAATCGGATGGAATGGAGTGGAATGGAATGGAATGGAATGGAATGGAATGGAATGGAATGGAATGGAATGGAATCGAATCAACCCGAGTAGAACGGAATGGAATGGAATGGAATGGAATGGAATGGAATGGAATGGAATGGAATGCAATGGAATGGAATGGAATGGAATGAATCCGAGTAGAAAGGAATGGAATGGAATGGAATGGAATGGAATGGAATGGAATGGAATGGAAACAACCCGAGTAGAATGGAATGGATAGGAATGGAATGGAATGGAATGGAATGTAATTCAATAGAATGGAATGGAGGGGAATGGAAAGGAATGGAATGGAATGGAATGGAATCGAATGGAATCGAATGGAATCGAATGGAATGGAGTGGAATAGAGTGGAATCAACCCGAATAGAACGGAACGGAACGGAACGGAACGGAACGCAACGGAACGGAACGGAATCGAATGGAATGGAGTGAAATGGAATGCAATCGAATGGAATCGAATGGAACCGAATGGAATGGAAAGAAGGGAATTAAATGGAGTGGAATGGAATGGAATGGAATGGAATGGAATCAACCCGAGTAGAATGAAATGGATTGGAATGGAATGGAATGGAGTGGAATGGAATGGAATTCAATAGAATAGAATAGAATGGAATGGAATGGAATGGAATGGAATCGAATGGAATGGAATGGAATCGAATGGAATCGAATGGAATCGAATGGAATGGAGTGGAATAGAATGGAATCAACCTGAATAGAACGGAACGGAACGGAACGGAACGGAACGGAACGGAATGGAATTGAGTGAAATGGAATGGAATCGAATGGAATCGATAGGAACCGAATGGAATGGAATGGAAGGGAATGGAATGGAATGGAATGGAATGGAATGGAATGGAATCAACCCGAGTAGAATGGAATGGATTGGAATGGAATGGAATGGAGTGGAATGGAATGGAATGGAGTGGAATGGAATGGAATGGAATCAACCCGAGTAGAATGGAATGGATTGGAATGAAACGGAATGGAGTGGAATGGAATGGAATGGAGTGGAATGGAATGGAATGGAATAGAATGGAATGGAATGGAATGGAATGGAATGGAATGGAATGGAATGGAATGGAATGGAATTCAATGGAATAGAATGGAATGGAATGGAATGGAATGGAATGAACCCGAGTTGAACGGAATGGAATGGAATGGGATGGAATGGAATGGAATGGAATGGAATGGAATGGAATGGAATGGAATTGATTCGAATGGAATGGAATGGAATGGAATGGAATGGAATGGTATCGAAAGGAATGGAATGGAATGGAATGCAATGGAATGGAATCGAATGGAATGGAATGGAATGGAATGGAATGGAATGGAATGGAATGGAATGGAATGGAATTGAATCGAATGGAATGGAATGGAATGGAATGGAATGGAATGGAATGGAATGGAATGTAATCAACCCGAGTAGAACGGAATGGATTGGAATGGAAAGGAAGGGAATGGAATGGAATGGAATGAATGGAATGGAATGGAATGGAATCGAATCGAATGGAATCGAATGCAATCGAATGGAATGGAACGGAATGGAATGGAATGGAATGGAATGGAATGGAATGGAATCAACCCGAGTAGAATGGAGTGGATTGGAATGGAATGGAATGGAATGGAATGGACTTCAATGGAATAGAATGGAATGGAATGGAATGGAATTGAATGGAATGGAATGGAAAGTAATGTAATGGAATGGAATCGAATGGAATCGAATGGAATCGAATGGAATGGAATGGAATGGAATGGAATCGAATGGAATGGAACGGAATGGAATGGAAAGGAATGGAATGGAATGGAATGGAATGGAATGGAATTCAATGGAATAGAATGGAATGGAATGAAATGGAATGGAATCAACCCGAGAAGAATGGAATGGATTGTAATGGAATGGAATGGAATGGAATGGAATGGAATGGAATGGAATGGAATCAACCCGAGTAGAAAGGAATGGAATGGAATGGAATGGAATGGAATGGAAAGGAATGGAATGGAATGGAATGGAATTCAATGGAATGGAATGGAATGGAATGGAAGGGAATGGAATCAACCCGAGTAGAACGGAATGGAATGGAATGGAATGGAATGGAATGGAATGGAATGGAATGGAATGGAAAGGAATGGAATGGAATGGAATGGAATGGAATTCAATGGAATAGAATGGAATGGAATGGAATGGAATGGAATGAACCCGAGTAGAACGGAATGGAATGGAATGGAATGGAATGGAATGGAATGCAATCAACCCGAGTAGAATGGAGTGGATTGGAATGGAATGGAATGGAATGGAATGGACTTCAATGGAATAGAATGGAATGGAATGGAATGGAATTGAATGGAATGGAATGGAATAGAATGGAATCGGATGGAATGGAGTGGAATGGAATGGAATGGAATGGAATGGAATGGAATGGAATGGAATGGAATGGAATGGAATCAACCCGAGTAGAACGGAATGGAATGGAATGGAATGGAATGGAATGGAATGGAATGGAATGGAATGGAATGGAATGGAATGGAATGGAATTCAATGGAATAGAATGGAATGGAATGGAATAGAATGGAATGGAATGGAATTGAATCGAATGGAATGGAATGGAATGGAATGGAATGGAATGGAATGGAATGGAATGGAATGGAATCAACCCGAGTAGAACGGAATTGATTGGAATGGAAAGGAATGGAATGGAATGGAATGGAATGGAATGAATGGAATGGAATGGAATGGAATCGAATCGAATGGAATCGAATGGAATCGAATGGAATGGAACGGAATGGAATGGAATGGAATGGAATGGAATGGAATCAACACGAGTAGAATGGAGTGGATTGGAATGGAATGGAATGGAATGGAATGGACTTCAATGGAATAGAATGGAATGGAATGGAATGGAATGAACCCGAGTTGAACGGAATGGAATGGAATGGGATGGAATGGAATGGAATGGAATGGAATGGAATGGAATGGAATGGAATGGAATGGAATGGAATGGAATTGATTCGAATGGAATGGAATGGAATGGAATGGAATGGAATGGAATGGTATCGAAAGGAATCGAATGGAATGGAATGCAATGGAATGGAATCTAATGGAATGGAATGGAATGGAATGGAATGGAATGGAATGGAATGGAATGGAATGGAATGGAATGGAATCAACCCGAGTAGAATGGAGTGGATTGGAATGGAATGGAATGGAATGGAATGGACTTCAGTGGAATAGAATGGAATGGAATGGAATGGAATTGAATGGAATGGAATGGAATAGAATGGAATCGGATGGAATGGAGTGGAATGGAATGGAATGGAATGGAATGGAATGGAATGGAATCGAATGGAATGGAATGGAATGGAATGGAATGGAATGGAATGGAATGGAATGGAATGGAATGGAATCAACCCGAGTAGAACGGAATGGAATGGAATGGAATGGAATGGAATGGAATGGAATGGAATGGAATGGAATGGAATGGAATGGAATTCAATGGAATAGAATGGAATGGAATGGAATAGAATGGAATGGAATGGAATTGAATCTAATGGAATGGAATGGAATGGAATGGAATGGAATGGAATGGAATGGAATGGAATGGAATGGAATGGAACGTAATCAATCCGAGTAGAACGGAATGGATTGGAATGGAAAGGAAGGGAATGGAATGGAATGGAATGAATGGAATGGAATGGAATGGAATCGAATCGAATGGAATCGAATGAAATCGAATGGAATGGAACGGAATGGAATGGAATGGAAGGGAATGGAATGGAATGGAATGGAATGGAATCAACCCGAGTAGAATGGAGTGGATTGGAATGGAATGGAATGGAATGGAATGGACTTCAATGGAATAGAATGGAATGGAATGGAATGGAATTGAATGGAATGGAATGGAATGTAATGTAATGGAATGGAATCGAATGGAATCGAATGGAATGGAATGGAATGGAATGGAATGGAACGGAATGGAATGGAACGGAATGGAATGGAAAGGAATGGAATGGAATGGAATTCAATGGAATAGAATGGAATGGAATGAAATGGAATGGAATCAACCCGAGAAGAATGGAATGGATTGGAATGGAATGGAATGGAATGGAATCGAATGGAATGGAATGGAATAGAAAGGAATGGAAAGGAATGGAATGGACGCGAGTAGAACGGAATGGAATGGAATGGAATGGAATTGAGTGGAATGGAATGGAATGGAATGGAATGGAATGGAATGGAATGGAATGGAATGGAATGGAATGGAATCAACACGAGTAGAACGGAACGGAATGGAATGGAATGGAATGGAATGGAATGGAATGGAATGGAATGGAATTCAATGGAATGTAATGGAATGGAATGGAATCAACCCGAGTAGAAAGGAATGGAACGGAATGGAATGGAATGGAATGGAATGGAATGGAATTTAATGGAATGGAATGGAATGGAATGCAATGAAATGGAATGGAATCGAATGGAATCGAATGGAATGGACTGTAATGAAATGGAATGGAATGGAATGGAATGGAATGGAATGGAATTGAATGGAATGGAATGGAATTGAATGGAATCAACCCGAGTAGAATGGAATGGATTGGAATGGAATGGAATGGAATGGAATCGAATGGAATGGAATGGAATAGAAAGGAATGGAAAGGAATGGAATGGACGCGAGTAGAACGGAATGGAATGGAATGGAATGGAATGGAATGGAATGGAATGGAATGGAATGGAATGGAATGAACCCGAGTAGAACGGAATGGAATGGAATGGAATGGAATGGAATGGAATGCAATGGAATGGAATGGAATGGAATCAACCCGAGTAGAATGGAATGGATAGGAATGGAATGGAATGGAATGGAATGTAATTCAATAGAATGGAATGGAGGGGAATGGAAAGGAATGGAATGGAATGGAATGGAATCGAATGGAATCGAATGGAATCGAATGGAATGCAGTGGAATAGAGTGGAATCAACCCGAATAGAACGGAACGGAACGGAACGGAACGGAACGGAACGGAATGGAATGGAGTGAAATGGAATGGAATCAAATGGAGTCGAATGGAACCGAATGGAATGGAATGGACGGGAATGGAATGGAATGGAATGGAATGGAATGGAATGGAATGGAATGGAATGGAATGGAATGCAATGGAATGGAATCAACCCGAGTAGAACGGAGTGGAATGGAATGGAATGGAATGGAATGGAATGGAATGGAATGCAATGGAATGGAATGGAATGGAATGGAATGGAATTCAATGGAATGGAATGGAATGGAATGGAATGGAATGGAATTGAATGGAATGGAATCAACCGGAGTAGATCGCAATGGAATGGAATGGAATGGAATGGAATTCAATGGAATGGAATTCAATGGAATAGAATGGAATGGAATGGAATGGAATGGAATGGAATGGAATTGAATGGAATGGAATGGAATGGAATGGAATGGAATCGAATGGAATCGAATGGAATGCAATGGAATGGAATGGAATGGAATGGAATGGAATCGAATGGAATGGAGTGGAATGGAATGGAATCGAATGGAATCGAATGGAATCGAATGGAATCGAATGGAATGGAATGGAATGGAATGGAAAAGAATGGAAAGGAATGGAATGGAATGGAATCAACCCGAGTAGATTGGAATGGATTGGAATGGAATGGAATGGAAGGGAATGGAATTCAATGGAAAAAATGAAGTGGAATGGAATGGAATGGAATGGAAAGGAATGGAATGGAATGGAATGGAATGGAATGGAATTGAATGGAATGGAATGGAATGGAATGGAATGGAATGGAATGGAATCGAATGGAATGGAATGGAATGGAATGGAATGGAATGGAATGGAATGGAATCAACCCGAGTAGATTGGAATGGATTGGAATGGAATGGAATGGAAGGGAAGGGAATGGAATGGAATCGAATGGAATCGAATGGAATCGAATGGAATGGAGTGGAATAGAATGGAATCAACCCGAGTAGAACGGAATGGAATGGAACGGAACGGAACGGAACGGAACGGAACGGAACGGAACGGAACCGAATGGAATGGAGTGAAATGGAATGGAATCGAATGGAATCGAATGGAACCGAATGGAATGGAAAGAAGGGAATTAAATGGAATGGAATGGAATGGAATGGAATGGAATCAACCCGAGTAGAATGGAATGGATTGGAATGGAATGGAATGGAGTGGAATGGAATGGAATTCAATAGAATAGAATGGAATGGAATGGAATGGAATGGAATGGAATGGAATCGAATGGAATCGAATGGAATCGAATGGAATGGAGTGGAATAGAATGGAATCAACCTGAATAGAACGGAACGGAACGGAACGGAACGGAACGGAATGGAATTGAGTGAAATGGAATGGAATCGAATGGAATAGAAAGGAACCGAATGGAATGGAATGGAAGGGAATGGAATGGAATGGAATGGAATGGAATGGAATCAACCCGAGTAGAATGGAATGGATTGGAATGGAATGGAATGGAGTGGAATGGAATGGAATGGAGTGGAATGGAATGGAATGGAATAAAATGGAATGGAATGGAATGGAATGGAATGGAATGGAATGGAATGGAATGGAATGGAATGGAATGGAATGGAATGGAATGGAATTCAATGGAATAGAATGGAATGGAATGGAATGGAATGGAATGAACCCGAGTTGAACGGAATGGAATGGAATGGGATGGAATGGAATGGAATGGAATGGAATGGAATGGAATGGAATGGAATGGAATGGAATGGAATGGAATTGATTCGAATGGAATGGAATGGAATGGTATCGAAAGAAATGGAATGGAATGGAATGCAATGGAATGGAATCGAATGGAATGGAATGGAATGGAATGGAATGGAATGGAATGGAATGGAATGGAATGGAATGGAATGGAATGGAATCAACCCGAGTAGAATGGAATGGATTGGAATGGAATGGAATGGAGTGGAATGGAATGGAAAGGAGTGGAATGGAATGGAATGGAATAGAATGGAATGGAATGGAATGGAATGGAATGGAATGGAATGGAATGGAATGGAATGGACTTCAATGGAATAGAATGGAATGGAGTGGAATGGAATTGAATGGAATGGAATGGAATAGAATGGAATCGGATGGAATGGAGTGGAATGGAATGGAATGGAATGGAATGGAATGGAATGGAATGGAATGGAATCAACCCGAGTAGAATGGAATGGAATGGAATGGAATGGAATGGAATGGAATGGAATTCAATGGAATAGAATGGAATGGAATGGAATAGAATGGAATGGAATGGAATTGAATCGAATGGAATGGAATGGAATGGAATGGAATGGAATGGAATGGAATGGAATGGAATGGAATGGAATGTAATCAACCCGAGTAGAACGGAATGGATTGGAATGGAAAGGAATGGAATGGAATGGAATGGAATGAATGGAATGGAATGGAATGGAATGGAATGGAATCGAATGGAATCGAATGGAATGGAACGGAATGGAATGGAATGGAATGGAATGGAATGGAATGGAATGGAATCAACCCGAGTAGAAGGGAGTGGATTGGAATGGAATGGAATGGAATGGAATGGAATTGAATTGAATGGAATGGAATAGAATGGAATCGGATGGAATGGAGTGGAATGGAATGGAATGGAATGGAATGGAATGGAAAGGAATCGAATGGAATGGAATGGAATGGAATGGAATGGAATGGAATCAACCCGAGTAGAACGGAATGGAATGGAATGGAATGGAATGGAATGGAATGGAATCGAATGGAATCGAATGGAATCGAATGGAATGGAATGGAATGGAATGGAATGGAATCAACCCGAGTAGAACGGAATGGAATGGAATGGAATGGAATGGAATGGAATGGAATGGAATGGAATGGAATGGAATGGAATCGAATGGAATTGAATGGAATCGAAAGGAATGGAATGGAATCGAATGTAATCAACCCGAGTAGAACGGAATGGAATGGAATGGAATGGAATGGAATGGAATGGAATGGAATGGAATGGAATTGAGTGGAATGGAATGGAATGGAATGGAATGGAATGGAATGGAATGGAATGGAATGGAATGGAATGGAATGGAATCAACACGAGTAGAACGGAATGGAATGGAATGGAATGGAATGGAATTCAATGGAATGGAATGGAATGGAATGGAATCAACCCGAGTAGAACGGAATGGAATGGAATGGAAAGGAATGGAATGGAGTGGAATGGAATGGAATGGAATGGAATTCAATGGAAAGGAACGGAATGGAAAGGAATGGAATGGAATGGAATGGAATGGAATGGAATGGAATGGAATGGAATGGAGTGGAATGGAATGCAATGGAATGGAATGGAATTCAATGGAATAGAATGGAATGGAATGGAATTCAATGGAATAGAATGGAATGGAATGGAATGGAATGGAATGAACCCGAGTTGAACGGAATGGAATGGAATGGGATGGAATGGAATGGAATGGAATGGAATGGAATGGAATGGAATGGAATGGAATGGAATGGAATTGAATGGAATCAACCCGAGTAGAATGGAATTTATTGGAATGGAATGGAATGGAATGGAATCGAATGGAATGGAATGGAATAGAAAGGAATGGAAAGGAATGGAATGGACGCGAGTACAACGGAATGGAATGGAATGGAATGGAATGGAATGGAATGGAATGGAATGGAATGGAATGAACCCGAGTAGAAAGGAATGGAATGGAATGGAATGGAATGGAATGGAATGGAATGGAATGGAATGGAATGGAAACAACCCGAGTAGAATGGAATGGATAGGAATGGAATGGAATGGAATGGAATGTAATTCAATAGAATGGAATGGAGGGGAATGGAAAGGAATGGAATGGAATGGAATGGAATCGAATGGAATCGAATGGAATCGAATGGAATGGAGTGGAATAGAGTGGAATCAACCTGAATAGAACAGAACGGAACGGAACGGAACGGAACGGATCGGAACGGAACCGAATGGAATGGAGTGAAATGGAATGGAATCGAATGGAATCGAATGGAACCGAATGGAATGGAAAGAAGGGAATTAAATGGAGTGGAATGGAATGGAATGGAATGGAATGGAATCAACCCGAGTAGAATGGAATGGATTGGAATGGAATGGAATGGAGTGGAATGGAATTGAATTCAATAGAATAGAATGGAATGGAATGGAATGGAATGGAATGGAATGGAATCGAATGGAATCGAATGGAATCGAATGGAATGGAGTGGAATAGAATGGAATCAACCTGAATAGAACGGAACGGAACGGAACGGAACGGAACGGAACGGAATGGAATTGAGTGAAATGGAATGGAATCGAATGGAATCGATAGGAACCGAATGGAATGGAATGGAAGGGAATGGAATGGAACGGAATGGAATGGAATGGAATCAACCCGAGTAGAATGGAATGGATTGGAATGGAATGGAATGGAGTGGAATGTAATGGAATGGAGTGGAATGGAATGGAGTGGAGTGGAATGGAATGGAATGGAGTGGAATGGAATGGAATGGAATGGAATGGAATGGAATGGAATGGAATGGAATGGAATGGAATTCAATGGAATACAATGGAATAGAATGGAATGGAATGGAATGGAATGGAATGAACCCGAGTTGAACGGAATGGAATGGAATGGGATGGAATTGATTCGAATGGAATGGAATGGAATGGAATGGAATGGAATGGTATCGAAAGGAATGGAATGGAATGGAATGCAATGGAATGGAATGGAATGGAATGGAATGGAATGGAATGGAATGGAATGGAATGGAATGGAATGGAATCAACCCGAGTAGAATGGAGTGGATTGGAATGGAATGGAATGGAATGGAATGGACTTCAATGGAATAGAATGGAATGGAATGGAATGGAATTGAATGGAATGGAATGGAATAGAATGGAATCGGATGGAATGGAGTGGAATGGAATGGAATGGAATGGAATGGAATGGAATGGAATGGAATGGAATGGAATGCAATGAAATGGAATGGAATCGAATGGAATCGAATGGAATGGACTGTAATGAAATGGAATGGAATGGAATGGAATGGAATGGAATGGAATGGAATGGAATGGAATGGAATGGAATGGAATGTAATCAAACCGAGTAGAATGGAATGGATTGGAATGGAATGGAATGGAATGGAATCGAATGGAATGGAATGGAATAGAAAGGAATGGAAAGGAATGGAATGGACGCGAGTAGAAAGGAATGGAATGGAATGGAATGGAATGGAATGGAATGGAATGGAATGAAACCGAGTAGAAAGGAATGGAATGGAATGGAATGGAATGGAATGGAATGGAATGGAATGGAATGGAATGGAATGGAATGGAAACAACCCGAGTAGAATGGAATGGATAGGAATGGAATGGAATGGAATGGAATGTAATTCAATAGAATGGAATGGAGGGGAATGGAAAGGAATGGAATGGAATGGAATGGAATCGAATGGAATCGAATGGAATCGAATGGAATGGAGTGGAATAGAGTGGAATCAACCCGAATAGAACGGAACGGAACGGAACGGAACGGAACGGAACGAAACGGAACGGAACCGAATGGAATGGAGTGAAATGGAATGGAATCGAATGGAATCGAATGGAACCGAATGGAATGGAAAGAAGGGAATTAAGTGGAGTGGAATGGAATGGAATGGAATGGAATGGAATCAACCAGAGTAGAATGGAATGGATTGGAATGGAATGGAATGGAGTGGAATGGAATGGAATTCAATAGAATAGAATGGAATGGAATGGAATGGAATGGAATGGAATGGAATGGAATCGAATGGAATCGAATGGAATCGAATGGAATGGAGTGGAATAGAATGGAATCAACCTGAATAGAACGGAACGGAACGGAACGGAACGGAATGGAATTGAGTGAAATGGAATGGAATCGAATGGAATCGATAGGAACCGAATGGAATGGAATGGAAGGGAATGGAATGGAATGGAATGGAATGGAATGGAATGGAATGGAATCAACCCGAGTAGAATGGAATGGATTGGAATGGAATGGAATGGAGTGGAATGGAATGGAATGGAGTGGAATGGAATGGAATGGAATCAACCCGAGTAGAATGGAATGGATTGGAATGGAACGGAATGGAGTGGAATGGAATGGAATGGAGTGGAATGGAATGGAATGGAATAGAATGGAATGGAATGGAATGGAATGGAATGGAATGGAATGGAATGGAATGGAATGGAATGGAATGGAATTCAATGGAATAGAATGGAATGGAATGGAATGGAATGGAATGAACCCGAGTTGAACGGAATGGAATGGAATGGGATGGAATGGAATGGAATGGAATGGAATGGAATGGAATGGAATGGAATGGAATTGATTCGAATGGAATGGAATGGAATGGAATGGAATGGAATGGTATCGAAAGGAATGGAATGGAATGGAATGCAATGGAATGGAATGGAATGGAATGGAAGGGAATGGAATCAACCCGAGTAGAATGGAGTGGATTGGAATGGAATGGAATGGAATGGAATGGACTTCAATGGAATAGAATGGAATGGAATGGAATGGAATTGAATGGAATGGATTGGAATAGAATGGAATCGGATGGAATGGAGTGGAATGGAATGGAATGGAATGGAATGGAATGGAATGGAATCGAATGGAATGGAATGGAATGGAATGGAATCGAATGGAATGGAATGGAATGGAATGGAATGGAATGGAATGGAATGGAATGGAATGGAATGGAATCAACCCGAGTAGAACGGAATGGAATGGAATGGAATGGAATGGAATGGAATGGAATGGAATGGAATGGAATGGAATCAACCCGAGTAGAACGGAATGGAATGGAATGGAATGGAATGGAATGGAATGGAATGGAATGGAATGGAATGGAATCAACCCGAGTAGAACGGAATGGAATGGAATGGAATGGAATGGAATGGAATGGAATGGAATGGAATGGAATGGAATGGAATTCAATGGAATAGAATGGAATGGAATGGAATGGAATGGAATGGAATGGAATTGAATCGAACGGAATGGAATGGAATGGAATGGAATGGAATGGAATGGAATGGAATGGAATGTAATCAACCCGAGTAGAACGGAATGGATTGGAATGGAAAGGAAGGGAATGGAATGGAATGGAATGAATGGAATGGAATGGAATGGAATCGAATCGAATGGAATCGAATGCAATCGAATGGAATGGAACGGAATGGAATGGAATGGAATGGAATGGAATGGAATGGAATCAACCCGAGTAGAATGGAGTGGATTGGAATGGAATGGAATGGAATGGAATGGACTTCAATGGAATAGAATGGAATGGAATGGAATGGAATTGAATAGAATGGAATGGAATGGAATGTAATGGAATGGAATCGAATGGAATCGAATGGAATCGAATCGAATGGAATGGAATGGAATGGAATCGAATGGAATGGAACGGAATGGAATGGAATGGAATGGAATGGAATGGAATGGAATGGAATTCAATGGAGTAGAATGGAATGGAATGAAATGGAATGGAATCAACCCGAGAAGAATGGAATGGATTGTAATGGAATGGAATGGAATGGAATGGAATGGAATGGAATGGAATGGAATGGAATGGAATGGAATGGATTGGAATGGAATCGAATGGAATGGAATGGAATGGAATGGAATGGAATGGAATGGAATGGAATGGAATGGAATGGAATCGAATGGAATGGAACGGAATGGAATGGAATGGAATGGAATGGAATGGAATGGAATGGAATTCAATGGAATAGAATGGAATGGAATGGAATGGAATGGAATGAACCCGAGTAGAACGGAATGGAATGGAATGGAATGGAATGGAATGGAATGGAATGGAATGGAATGGAATGGAATGGAATGGAATGGAATGGAATGGAATCAACCCTAGTAGAATGGAATGGATTGGAATGGAATGGAATGGAGTGGAATGGAATGGAATTCAATAGAATAGAATGGAATGGAATGGAATGGAATGGAATGGAATGGAATCGAATGGAATCGAATGGAATCGAATGGAATGGAGTGGAATAGAATGGAATCAACCTGAATAGAACGGAACGGAACGGAACGGAACGGAACGGAATGGAATTGAGTGAAATGGAATGGAATCGAATGGAATCGAAAGGAACCGAATGGAATGGAATGGAAGGGAATGGAATGGAATGGAATGGAATGGAATGGAATCAACCCGAGTAGAATGGAATGGATTGGAATGGAATGGAATGGAGTGGAATGGAATGGAATGGAGTGGAATGGAATGGAGTGGAGTGGAATGGAATGGAATGGAGTGGAATGGAATGGAATGGAATGGAATGGAATGGAATGGAATGGAATGGAATGGAATGGAATGGAATGGAATTGAATGGAATGGAATGGAATGGAATGTAATGGAATGGAATCGAATGGAATCGAATGGAATGGAATGGAATGGAATGGAATGGAACGGAATGGAATGGAACGGAATGGAATGGAAAGGAATGGAATGGAATGGAATTCAATGGAATAGAATGGAATGGAATGAAATGGAATGGAATCAACCCGAGAAGAATGGAATGGATTGGAATGGAATGGAATGGAATGGAATCGAATGGAATGGAATGGAATAGAAAGGAATGGAAAGGAATGGAATGGACGCGAGTAGAACGGAATGGAATGGAATGGAATGGAATTGAGTGGAATGGAATGGAATGGAATGGAATGGAATGGAATGGAATGGAATGGAATGGAATGGAATCAACACGAGTAGAACGGAACGGAATGGAATGGAATGGAATGGAATGGAATGGAATGGAATGGAATGGAATTCAATGGAATGTAATGGAATGGAATGGAATCAACCCGAGTAGAAAGGAATGGAACGGAATGGAATGGAATGGAATGGAATGGAATGGAATTTAATGGAATGGAATGGAATGGAATGCAATGAAATGGAATGGAATCGAATGGAATCGAATGGAATGGACTGTAATGAAATGGAATGGAATGGAATGGAATGGAATGGAATGGAATTGAATGGAATGGAATGGAATTGAATGGAATCAACCCGAGTAGAATGGAATGGATTGGAATGGAATGGAATGGAATGGAATCGAATGGAATGGAATGGAATAGAAAGGAATGGAAAGGAATGGAATGGACGCGAGTAGAACGGAATGGAATGGAATGGAATGGAATGGAATGGAATGGAATGGAATGGAATGGAATGGAATGAACCCGAGTAGAACGGAATGGAATGGAATGGAATGGAATGGAATGGAATGCAATGGAATGGAATGGAATGGAATCAACCCGAGTAGAATGGAATGGATAGGAATGGAATGGAATGGAATGGAATGTAATTCAATAGAATGGAATGGAGGGGAATGGAAAGGAATGGAATGGAATGGAATGGAATCGAATGGAATCGAATGGAATCGAATGGAATGCAGTGGAATAGAGTGGAATCAACCCGAATAGAACGGAACGGAACGGAACGGAACGGAACGGAACGGAATGGAATGGAGTGAAATGGAATGGAATCAAATGGAGTCGAATGGAACCGAATGGAATGGAATGGACGGGAATGGAATGGAATGGAATGGAATGGAATGGAATGGAATGGAATGGAATGGAATGGAATGCAATGGAATGGAATCAACCCGAGTAGAACGGAGTGGAATGGAATGGAATGGAATGGAATGGAATGGAATGGAATGCAATGGAATGGAATGGAATGGAATGGAATGGAATTCAATGGAATGGAATGGAATGGAATGGAATGGAATGGAATTGAATGGAATGGAATCAACCGGAGTAGATCGCAATGGAATGGAATGGAATGGAATGGAATTCAATGGAATGGAATTCAATGGAATAGAATGGAATGGAATGGAATGGAATGGAATGGAATGGAATTGAATGGAATGGAATGGAATGGAATGGAATGGAATCGAATGGAATCGAATGGAATGCAATGGAATGGAATGGAATGGAATGGAATGGAATCGAATGGAATGGAGTGGAATGGAATGGAATCGAATGGAATCGAATGGAATCGAATGGAATCGAATGGAATGGAATGGAATGGAATGGAAAAGAATGGAAAGGAATGGAATGGAATGGAATCAACCCGAGTAGATTGGAATGGATTGGAATGGAATGGAATGGAAGGGAATGGAATTCAATGGAAAAAATGAAGTGGAATGGAATGGAATGGAATGGAAAGGAATGGAATGGAATGGAATGGAATGGAATGGAATTGAATGGAATGGAATGGAATGGAATGGAATGGAATGGAATGGAATCGAATGGAATGGAATGGAATGGAATGGAATGGAATGGAATGGAATGGAATCAACCCGAGTAGATTGGAATGGATTGGAATGGAATGGAATGGAAGGGAAGGGAATGGAATGGAATCGAATGGAATCGAATGGAATCGAATGGAATGGAGTGGAATAGAATGGAATCAACCCGAGTAGAACGGAATGGAATGGAACGGAACGGAACGGAACGGAACGGAACGGAACGGAACCGAATGGAATGGAGTGAAATGGAATGGAATCGAATGGAATCGAATGGAACCGAATGGAATGGAAAGAAGGGAATTAAATGGAATGGAATGGAATGGAATGGAATGGAATCAACCCGAGTAGAATGGAATGGATTGGAATGGAATGGAATGGAGTGGAATGGAATGGAATTCAATAGAATAGAATGGAATGGAATGGAATGGAATGGAATGGAATGGAATCGAATGGAATCGAATGGAATCGAATGGAATGGAGTGGAATAGAATGGAATCAACCTGAATAGAACGGAACGGAACGGAACGGAACGGAACGGAATGGAATTGAGTGAAATGGAATGGAATCGAATGGAATAGAAAGGAACCGAATGGAATGGAATGGAAGGGAATGGAATGGAATGGAATGGAATGGAATGGAATCAACCCGAGTAGAATGGAATGGATTGGAATGGAATGGAATGGAGTGGAATGGAATGGAATGGAGTGGAATGGAATGGAATGGAATAAAATGGAATGGAATGGAATGGAATGGAATGGAATGGAATGGAATGGAATGGAATGGAATGGAATGGAATGGAATGGAATTCAATGGAATAGAATGGAATGGAATGGAATGGAATGGAATGAACCCGAGTTGAACGGAATGGAATGGAATGGGATGGAATGGAATGGAATGGAATGGAATGGAATGGAATGGAATGGAATGGAATGGAATGGAATTGATTCGAATGGAATGGAATGGAATGGTATCGAAAGAAATGGAATGGAATGGAATGCAATGGAATGGAATCGAATGGAATGGAATGGAATGGAATGGAATGGAATGGAATGGAATGGAATGGAATGGAATGGAATGGAATGGAATGGAATCAACCCGAGTAGAATGGAATGGATTGGAATGGAATGGAATGGAGTGGAATGGAATGGAAAGGAGTGGAATGGAATGGAATGGAATAGAATGGAATGGAATGGAATGGAATGGAATGGAATGGAATGGAATGGAATGGAATGGACTTCAATGGAATAGAATGGAATGGAGTGGAATGGAATTGAATGGAATGGAATGGAATAGAATGGAATCGGATGGAATGGAGTGGAATGGAATGGAATGGAATGGAATGGAATGGAATGGAATGGAATGGAATGGAATCAACCCGAGTAGAATGGAATGGAATGGAATGGAATGGAATGGAATGGAATGGAATGGAATTCAATGGAATAGAATGGAATGGAATGGAATAGAATGGAATGGAATGGAATTGAATCGAATGGAATGGAATGGAATGGAATGGAATGGAATGGAATGGAATGGAATGGAATGTAATCAACCCGAGTAGAACGGAATGGATTGGAATGGAAAGGAATGGAATGGAATGGAATGGAATGAATGGAATGGAATGGAATGGAATGGAATGGAATCGAATGGAATCGAATGGAATGGAACGGAATGGAATGGAATGGAATGGAATGGAATGGAATGGAATGGAATCAACCCGAGTAGAAGGGAGTGGATTGGAATGGAATGGAATGGAATGGAATGGAATTGAATTGAATGGAATGGAATAGAATGGAATCGGATGGAATGGAGTGGAATGGAATGGAATGGAATGGAATGGAATGGAAAGGAATCGAATGGAATGGAATGGAATGGAATGGAATGGAATGGAATCAACCCGAGTAGAACGGAATGGAATGGAATGGAATGGAATGGAATGGAATGGAATCGAATGGAATCGAATGGAATCGAATGGAATGGAATGGAATGGAATGGAATGGAATCAACCCGAGTAGAACGGAATGGAATGGAATGGAATGGAATGGAATGGAATGGAATGGAATGGAATGGAATGGAATCGAATGGAATTGAATGGAATCGAAAGGAATGGAATGGAATCGAATGTAATCAACCCGAGTAGAACGGAATGGAATGGAATGGAATGGAATGGAATGGAATGGAATGGAATGGAATGGAATTGAGTGGAATGGAATGGAATGGAATGGAATGGAATGGAATGGAATGGAATGGAATGGAATGGAATGGAATGGAATCAACACGAGTAGAACGGAATGGAATGGAATGGAATGGAATGGAATTCAATGGAATGGAATGGAATGGAATGGAATCAACCCGAGTAGAACGGAATGGAATGGAATGGAAAGGAATGGAATGGAGTGGAATGGAATGGAATGGAATGGAATTCAATGGAAAGGAACGGAATGGAAAGGAATGGAATGGAATGGAATGGAATGGAATGGAATGGAATGGAATGGAATGGAGTGGAATGGAATGCAATGGAATGGAATGGAATTCAATGGAATAGAATGGAATGGAATGGAATTCAATGGAATAGAATGGAATGGAATGGAATGGAATGGAATGAACCCGAGTTGAACGGAATGGAATGGAATGGGATGGAATGGAATGGAATGGAATGGAATGGAATGGAATGGAATGGAATGGAATGGAATGGAATTGAATGGAATCAACCCGAGTAGAATGGAATTTATTGGAATGGAATGGAATGGAATGGAATCGAATGGAATGGAATGGAATAGAAAGGAATGGAAAGGAATGGAATGGACGCGAGTACAACGGAATGGAATGGAATGGAATGGAATGGAATGGAATGGAATGGAATGGAATGGAATGAACCCGAGTAGAAAGGAATGGAATGGAATGGAATGGAATGGAATGGAATGGAATGGAATGGAATGGAATGGAAACAACCCGAGTAGAATGGAATGGATAGGAATGGAATGGAATGGAATGGAATGTAATTCAATAGAATGGAATGGAGGGGAATGGAAAGGAATGGAATGGAATGGAATGGAATCGAATGGAATCGAATGGAATCGAATGGAATGGAGTGGAATAGAGTGGAATCAACCTGAATAGAACAGAACGGAACGGAACGGAACGGAACGGATCGGAACGGAACCGAATGGAATGGAGTGAAATGGAATGGAATCGAATGGAATCGAATGGAACCGAATGGAATGGAAAGAAGGGAATTAAATGGAGTGGAATGGAATGGAATGGAATGGAATGGAATCAACCCGAGTAGAATGGAATGGATTGGAATGGAATGGAATGGAGTGGAATGGAATTGAATTCAATAGAATAGAATGGAATGGAATGGAATGGAATGGAATGGAATGGAATCGAATGGAATCGAATGGAATCGAATGGAATGGAGTGGAATAGAATGGAATCAACCTGAATAGAACGGAACGGAACGGAACGGAACGGAACGGAACGGAATGGAATTGAGTGAAATGGAATGGAATCGAATGGAATCGATAGGAACCGAATGGAATGGAATGGAAGGGAATGGAATGGAACGGAATGGAATGGAATGGAATCAACCCGAGTAGAATGGAATGGATTGGAATGGAATGGAATGGAGTGGAATGTAATGGAATGGAGTGGAATGGAATGGAGTGGAGTGGAATGGAATGGAATGGAGTGGAATGGAATGGAATGGAATGGAATGGAATGGAATGGAATGGAATGGAATGGAATGGAATGGAATTCAATGGAATACAATGGAATAGAATGGAATGGAATGGAATGGAATGGAATGAACCCGAGTTGAACGGAATGGAATGGAATGGGATGGAATTGATTCGAATGGAATGGAATGGAATGGAATGGAATGGAATGGTATCGAAAGGAATGGAATGGAATGGAATGCAATGGAATGGAATGGAATGGAATGGAATGGAATGGAATGGAATGGAATGGAATGGAATGGAATGGAATCAACCCGAGTAGAATGGAGTGGATTGGAATGGAATGGAATGGAATGGAATGGACTTCAATGGAATAGAATGGAATGGAATGGAATGGAATTGAATGGAATGGAATGGAATAGAATGGAATCGGATGGAATGGAGTGGAATGGAATGGAATGGAATGGAATGGAATGGAATGGAATGGAATGGAATGGAATGCAATGAAATGGAATGGAATCGAATGGAATCGAATGGAATGGACTGTAATGAAATGGAATGGAATGGAATGGAATGGAATGGAATGGAATGGAATGGAATGGAATGGAATGGAATGGAATGGAATCAAACCGAGTAGAATGGAATGGATTGGAATGGAATGGAATGGAATGGAATCGAATGGAATGGAATGGAATAGAAAGGAATGGAAAGGAATGGAATGGACGCGAGTAGAAAGGAATGGAATGGAATGGAATGGAATGGAATGGAATGGAATGGAATGAAACCGAGTAGAAAGGAATGGAATGGAATGGAATGGAATGGAATGGAATGGAATGGAATGGAATGGAATGGAATGGAATGGAAACAACCCGAGTAGAATGGAATGGATAGGAATGGAATGGAATGGAATGGAATGTAATTCAATAGAATGGAATGGAGGGGAATGGAAAGGAATGGAATGGAATGGAATGGAATCGAATGGAATCGAATGGAATCGAATGGAATGGAGTGGAATAGAGTGGAATCAACCCGAATAGAACGGAACGGAACGGAACGGAACGGAACGGAACGAAACGGAACGGAACCGAATGGAATGGAGTGAAATGGAATGGAATCGAATGGAATCGAATGGAACCGAATGGAATGGAAAGAAGGGAATTAAGTGGAGTGGAATGGAATGGAATGGAATGGAATGGAATCAACCAGAGTAGAATGGAATGGATTGGAATGGAATGGAATGGAGTGGAATGGAATGGAATTCAATAGAATAGAATGGAATGGAATGGAATGGAATGGAATGGAATGGAATGGAATGGAATCGAATGGAATCGAATGGAATCGAATGGAATGGAGTGGAATAGAATGGAATCAACCTGAATAGAACGGAACGGAACGGAACGGAACGGAATGGAATTGAGTGAAATGGAATGGAATCGAATGGAATCGATAGGAACCGAATGGAATGGAATGGAAGGGAATGGAATGGAATGGAATGGAATGGAATGGAATGGAATGGAATCAACCCGAGTAGAATGGAATGGATTGGAATGGAATGGAATGGAGTGGAATGGAATGGAATGGAGTGGAATGGAATGGAATGGAATCAACCCGAGTAGAATGGAATGGATTGGAATGGAACGGAATGGAGTGGAATGGAATGGAATGGAGTGGAATGGAATGGAATGGAATAGAATGGAATGGAATGGAATGGAATGGAATGGAATGGAATGGAATGGAATGGAATGGAATGGAATGGAATGGAATTCAATGGAATAGAATGGAATGGAATGGAATGGAATGGAATGAACCCGAGTTGAACGGAATGGAATGGAATGGGATGGAATGGAATGGAATGGAATGGAATGGAATGGAATGGAATGGAATGGAATTGATTCGAATGGAATGGAATGGAATGGAATGGAATGGAATGGTATCGAAAGGAATGGAATGGAATGGAATGCAATGGAATGGAATGGAATGGAATGGAAGGGAATGGAATCAACCCGAGTAGAATGGAGTGGATTGGAATGGAATGGAATGGAATGGAATGGACTTCAATGGAATAGAATGGAATGGAATGGAATGGAATTGAATGGAATGGATTGGAATAGAATGGAATCGGATGGAATGGAGTGGAATGGAATGGAATGGAATGGAATGGAATGGAATGGAATCGAATGGAATGGAATGGAATGGAATGGAATCGAATGGAATGGAATGGAATGGAATGGAATGGAATGGAATGGAATGGAATGGAATGGAATGGAATCAACCCGAGTAGAACGGAATGGAATGGAATGGAATGGAATGGAATGGAATGGAATGGAATGGAATGGAATCAACCCGAGTAGAACGGAATGGAATGGAATGGAATGGAATGGAATGGAATGGAATGGAATGGAATGGAATGGAATGGAATGGAATCAACCCGAGTAGAACGGAATGGAATGGAATGGAATGGAATGGAATGGAATGGAATGGAATGGAATGGAATGGAATGGAATGGAATTCAATGGAATAGAATGGAATGGAATGGAATGGAATGGAATGGAATGGAATTGAATCGAACGGAATGGAATGGAATGGAATGGAATGGAATGGAATGGAATGGAATGGAATGTAATCAACCCGAGTAGAACGGAATGGATTGGAATGGAAAGGAAGGGAATGGAATGGAATGGAATGAATGGAATGGAATGGAATGGAATCGAATCGAATGGAATCGAATGCAATCGAATGGAATGGAACGGAATGGAATGGAATGGAATGGAATGGAATGGAATGGAATCAACCCGAGTAGAATGGAGTGGATTGGAATGGAATGGAATGGAATGGAATGGACTTCAATGGAATAGAATGGAATGGAATGGAATGGAATTGAATAGAATGGAATGGAATGGAATGTAATGGAATGGAATCGAATGGAATCGAATGGAATCGAATCGAATGGAATGGAATGGAATGGAATCGAATGGAATGGAACGGAATGGAATGGAATGGAATGGAATGGAATGGAATGGAATGGAATTCAATGGAGTAGAATGGAATGGAATGAAATGGAATGGAATCAACCCGAGAAGAATGGAATGGATTGTAATGGAATGGAATGGAATGGAATGGAATGGAATGGAATGGAATGGAATGGAATGGAATGGAATGGATTGGAATGGAATCGAATGGAATGGAATGGAATGGAATGGAATGGAATGGAATGGAATGGAATGGAATGGAATGGAATCGAATGGAATGGAACGGAATGGAATGGAATGGAATGGAATGGAATGGAATGGAATGGAATGGAATTCAATGGAATAGAATGGAATGGAATGGAATGGAATGGAATGAACCCGAGTAGAACGGAATGGAATGGAATGGAATGGAATGGAATGGAATGGAATGGAATGGAATGGAATGGAATGGAATGGAATGGAATGGAATGGAATCAACCCTAGTAGAATGGAATGGATTGGAATGGAATGGAATGGAGTGGAATGGAATGGAATTCAATAGAATAGAATGGAATGGAATGGAATGGAATGGAATGGAATGGAATCGAATGGAATCGAATGGAATCGAATGGAATGGAGTGGAATAGAATGGAATCAACCTGAATAGAACGGAACGGAACGGAACGGAACGGAACGGAATGGAATTGAGTGAAATGGAATGGAATCGAATGGAATCGAAAGGAACCGAATGGAATGGAATGGAAGGGAATGGAATGGAATGGAATGGAATGGAATGGAATCAACCCGAGTAGAATGGAATGGATTGGAATGGAATGGAATGGAGTGGAATGGAATGGAATGGAGTGGAATGGAATGGAGTGGAGTGGAATGGAATGGAATGGAGTGTAATGGAATGGAATGGAATGGAATGGAATGGAATGGAATGGAATGGAATGGAATGGAATGGAATGGAATTCAATGGAATACAATGGAATAGAATGGAATGGAATGGAATGGAATGGAATGAACCCGAGTTGAACGGAATGGAATGGAATGGGATGGAATGGAATGGAATGGAATGGAATGGAATGGAATGGAATGGAATTGATTCGAATGGAATGGAATGGAATGGAATGGAATGGAATGGAATGGAATGGTATCGAAAGGAATGCAATGGAATGGAATGCAATGGAATGGAATGGAATGGAATGGAATGGAATGGAATGGAATGGAATGGAATGGAATGGAATGGAATCAACCCGAGTAGAATGGAGTGGATTGGAATGGAATGGAATGGAATGGAATGGACTTCAATGGAATAGAATGGAATGGAATGGAATGGAATTGAATGGAATGGAATGGAATAGAATGGAATCGGATGGAATGGAGTGGAATGGAATGGAATGGAATGGAATGGAATGGAATGGAATGGAATGGAATGGAATGCAATGAAATGGAATGGAATCGAATGGAATCGAATGGAATGGACTGTAATGAAATGGAATGGAATGGAATGGAATGGAATGGAATGGAATGGAATGGAATGGAACGGAATGGAATGGAATTGAATGGAATCAACCCGAGTAGAAAGGAATGGATTGGAATGGAATGGAATGGAATGGAATCGAATGGAATGGAATGGAATAGAAAGGAATGGAAAGGAATGGAATGGACGCGAGTAGAAAGGAATGGAATGGAATGGAATGGAATGGAATGGAATGGAATGGAATGAAACCGAGTAGAAAGGAATGGAATGGAATGGAATGGAATGGAATGGAATGGAATGGAATTCAATGGAATACAATGGAATAGAATGGAATGGAATGGAATGGAATGGAAAGAACCCGAGTTGAACGGAATGGAATGGAATGGGATGGAATGGAATGGAATGGAATGGAATGGAATGGAATGGAATGGAATGGAATTGATTCGAATGGAATGGAATGGAATGGAATGGAATGGAATGGTATCGAAAGGAATGCAATGGAATGGAATGCAATGGAATGGAATGGAATGGAATGGAATGGAATGGAATGGAATGGAATGGAATGGAATGGAATGGAATCAACCCGAGTAGAATGGAGTGGATTGGAATGGAATGGAATGGAATGGAATGGACTTCAATGGAATAGAATGGAATGGAATGGAATGGAATTGAATGGAATCAACCCGAGTAGAACGGAATGGAATGGAATGGAAAGGAATGGAATGGAGTGAAATGGAATGGAATGGAATGGAATTCAATGGAAAGGAACGGAATGGAAAGGAATGGAATGGAATGGAAGGGAATGGAATGGAATGGAATGGAATGGAGTGGAATGGAATGGAATGGAATGGAATGGAATGGAATGGAATGGAATTCAATGGAATAGAATGGAATGGAATGGAATTCAATGGAATAGAATGGAATGGAATGGAATGGAATGGAATCAACCCGAGTAGAAAGGAATGGAACGGAATGGAATGGAATGGAATGGAATGGAATGGAATGGAATGGAATGGAATGGAATGGAATGCAATGAAATGGAATGGAATCGAATGGAATCGAATGGAATGGACTGTAATGAAATGGAATGGAATGGAATGGAATGGAATGGAATGGAATGGAATGGAATGGAAAGGAATTGAATGGAATCAACCCGAGTAGAATGGAATTTATTGGAATAGAATGGAATGGAATGGAATCGTATGGAATGGAATGGAATAGAAAGGAATGGAAAGGAATGGAATGGACGCGAGTAGAACGGAATGGAATGGAATGGAATGGAATGGAATGGAATGGAATGGAATGGAATGGAATGAACCCGAGTAGAAAGGAATGGAATGGAATGGAATGGAATGGAATGGAATGGAATGGAATGGAATCAACCCGAGTAGAATGGAATGGATTGGAATGGAATGGAATGGAATCGAATCGAATGGAATGGAATGGAATCGAATGGAATGGAAAGGAATGGAATGGACGCGAGTAGAACGGAATGGAATGGAATGGAATGGAATGGAATGGAATGGAATGGAATGGAATGGAATGAACCCGAGTAGAACGGAATGGAATGGAATGGAATGGAATGGAATTCAATAGAATAGAATGGATGGGAATGGAAAGGAATGGAAAGGAATGGAATGGAATGGAATGGAATCGAATGGAATCGAATGGAATCGAATGGAATGGAGTGGAATAGAATGGAATCAACCCGAATAGAACGGAACGGAACGGAACGGAACGGAACGGAACGGAATGGAATGGAGTGAAATGGAATGGAATCAAATGGAATCGAATGGAACCGAATGGAATGGAATGGAGGGGAATGGAATGCAATGGAATGGAATGGAATGGAATGGAATCAACCCGAGTAGAATGGAATGGACTGGAATGGAATGGAATGGAATGGAATGGAATGGAATGGAATGGAATGGAATGGAATGGAATCGAATGGAATCGAATGGAATGGAGTGGAAGAGAATGGAATCAACTCGAGTAGAACGGAATGGAATGCAACGGAATGGAACGGAATGGAACGGAATGAAACGGAACGGAATGGAATGGAGTGAAATGGAATGGAATCGAATGGAATCGAATGGAACCGAATGGAATGGAATGGAACGGAATGGAATGGAATGGACTGGAATGGAATGGAATCAACCCTAGTAGAATGTAATGGATTGGAATGGAATGGAATGGAATGGAATGGAATGGAATCGAATGGAATCGAATGGAATGGAATTAAATGGAATGGAATGGAATGGAATGGGATCAACCCGAGTAGAACGGAATGGAATGGAATGGAATGGAATGGAATGGAATGGAATGGAATGCAATGGAATGGAATGGAATGGAATGGAATGGAATGGAATGGAATTGAGTGGAATGGAATGGAATGGAATGGAATGGAATGGAATGGAATGGAATGGAATGGAATCAAAACGAGTAGAACGGAATGGAATGGAATGGAATGGAATGGAATGGAATGGAATTCCATGGAATGGAATGGAATGGAATGGAATCAACACGAGTAGAACGGAATGGAATGGAATGGAATGGAATGGAATGGAATGGAATTCAATGGAATGGAATGGAATGGAATGGAATCAACCCGAGTAGAACGGAATGGAATGGAATGGAAAGGAATGGAATGGAATGGAATGGAATGGAATGGAATGGAATTCAATGGAATGGAACGGAATGGAATGGAATGGAATGGAATGGAATGGAATGGAATGGAATGGAGTGGAATGGAATGGAATGGAATGGAATGGAATGGAATGGAATGGAATGGAACAGAATGGAATGGAATTGAATGGAATCAACCCGAGTAGAATGGAATGGATTGGAATGGAATGGAATGGAATGGAATCGAATGGAATGGAATGGAATCGAAAGGAATGGAAAGGAATGGAATGGACGGGAGTAGAACGGAATGGAATGGAATGGAATGGAATGGAATGGAATGGAATGGAATGAACCCGAGTAGAACGGAATGGAATGGAATGGAATGGAATGGAATGGAATGGAATGGAATGGAATCAACCCGAGTAGAATGGAATGGATAGGAATGGAATGGAATGGAATGGAATGTAATTCAATAGAATGGAATGGAGGGGAATGGAAAGGAATGGAATGGAATGGAATGGAATCGAATGGAATCGAATGGAATCGAATGGAATGGAGTGGAATAGAGTGGAATCAACCCGAATAGAACGGAACGGAATGGAACGGAACGGAACGGAACGGAATGGAATGGAGTGAAATGGAATGGAATCAAATGGAGTCGAATGGAGCCGAATGGAATGGAATGGAAGGGAATGGAATGGAATGGAATGGAATGGAATGGAATGCAATGGAATTGAATGGAATCAACCCGAGTAGAACGGAATGGAATGGAATGGAATGGAATGGAATGGAATGGAATGGAATGCAATGGAATGGAATGGAATGGGATGGAATGGAATTCATTGGAATGGAATGGAATGGAATGGAATGGAATTGAATGGAATGGAATCAACCCGAGTAGAACGGAATGGAATGGAATGGAATGGAATGGAATGGAATGGAATGGAATTCAATGGAATGGAATTCAATGGAATAGAATGGAATGGAATGGAATGGAATGGAATGAACCCGAGTAGAACGGAATGGAATGTAATGGAATTGAATGGAATGGAATGGAATGGAATGGAATGGAATCGAATGGAATCGAATGGAATGCAATGGAATGGAATGGAATGGAATGGAATCGAATGGAATGGAATGGAATGGAATGGAATCGAATGGAATCGAATGGAATCGAATGGAATGGAATGGAATGGAATGGAAAGCAATGGAAAGGAATGGAATGGAATGGAATCAACCCGAGTAGATTGGAATGGATTGGAATGGAATGGAATGGAATGGAATCTAATTCAATGGAAAAAATGAAATGGAATGGAATGGAATGGAATGGAATGGAATCGAATGGATTGGAATGGAATGGAATGGAATGGAATCAAATGGAATCGAATGGAATGGAATGGAATGGAATGGAATCGAATGGAATGGAATGGAATGGAATCAACCCGAGTAGATTGGAATGGATTGGAATGGAATGGAATGGAATGGAATGGAATGGAATCGAATGGAATCGAATGGAATCGAATGGAATGGAGTGGAATAGAATGGAATCAACCCGAGTAGAACGGAATGGAATGGAACGGAACGGAACGGAACGGAACGGAACGGAACGGAACCGAATGGAATGGAGTGAAATGGAATGGAATCGAATGGAATCGAATGGAACCGAATGGAATGGAAAGAAGGGAATTAAATGGAGTGGAATGGAATGGAATGGAATGGAATGGAATGGAATGGAATCAACCCGAGTAGAATGGAATGGATTGGAATGGAATGGAATGGAGTGGAATGGAAAGGAATGGAATGGAATCGAATGGAATCGAATGGAATCGAATGGAATGGAGTGGAATAGAATGGAATCAACCTGAACAGAACGGAACGGAACGGAACGGAACGGAACGTAACGGAATGGAATTGAGTGAAATCGAATGGAATCGAATGGAATCGATAGGAACCGAATGGAATGGAATGGAAGGGAATGGAATGGAATGGAATGGAATCAACCCGAGTAGAATGGAATGGATTGGAATGGAATGGAATGGAGTGGAATGGAATGGAATGGAGTGGAATGGAATGGAATGGAATAGAATGGAATGGAATGGAATGGAATGGAATGGAATGGAATGGAATGGAATGGAATGGAATTCAATGGAATAGAATGGAATGGAATGGAATGGAATGGAATGAACCCGAGTTGAAAGGAATGGAATGGAATGGGATGGAATGGAATGGAATGGAATGGAATGGAATGGAATGGAATTGATTCGAATGGAATGGAATGGAATGGAATAGTATCGAAAGGAATGGAATGGAATGGAATGCAATGGAATGGAATCGAATGGAATGGAATGGAATGGAATGGAATGGAATGGAATGGAATGGAATCAGCCCGAGTAGAATGGAGTGGATTGGAATGGAATGGAATGGAATGGAATGGACTTCAATGGAATAGAATGGAATGGAATGGAATGGAATTGAATGGAATGGAATGGAATAGAATGGAATCGGATGGAATGGAGTGGAATGGAATGGAATGGAATGGAATGGAATGGAATGGAATGGAATGGAATGGAATGGAATGGAATGGAATGGAATGGAAAGGAATCAACCCGAGTAGAACGGAATGGAATGGAATGGAATGGAATGGAATGGAATGGAATGGAATGGAATGGAATGGAATGGAATTCAATGGAATAGAATGGAATGGATTGGAATAGAATGGAATGGAATGGAATTGAATCGAATGGAATGGAATGGAATGGAATGGAATGGAATGGAATGGAATGGAATGGAATGGAATGGAATCAACCCGAGTAGAACGGAATGGATTGGAATGGAAAGGAATGGAATGGAATGGAATGGAATGAATGGAATGGAATGGAATGGAATGGAATCGAATGGAATCGAATGGAATGGAACGGAATGCAATGGAATGGAATGGAATGGAATGGAATCAACCCGAGTAGAATGGAGTGGATTGGAATGGAATGGAATGGAATGGAATGGACTTCAATGGAATAGAATGGAATGGAATGGAATGGAATTGAATGGAATGGAATGGAATAGAATGGAATCGGATGGAATGGAGTGGAATGGAATGGAATGGAATGGAATGGAATGGAATGGAATGGAATGGAATGGAATGGAATGGAATCAACCCGAGTAGAACGGAATGGAATGGAATGGAATGGAATGGAATGGAATGGAATGGAATGGAATGGAATGGAATGGAATGGAATTCAACGGAATAGAATGGAATGGAATGGAATAGAATGGAATGGAATGGAATTGAATCGAATGGAATGGAATGGAATGGAATGGAATGGAATGGAATGGAATGGAATGGAATGGAATGGAATTGAATGGAATGAAATCAACCCGAGTAGAACGGAATGGATTGGAATGGAAAGGAATGGAATGGAATGGAATGGAATGAATGGAATGGAATGGAATGGAATGGAATCGAATGGAATCGAATGGAATCGAATGGAATGGAACGGAATGGAATGGAATGGAATGGAATGGAATGGAATCAACCCGAGTAGAATGGAGTGGATTGGAATGGAATGGAATGGAATGGAATGGACTTCAATGGAATAGAATGGAATGGAATGGAATGGAATTGAATGGAATGGAATGGAATGTAATGTAATGGAATGGAATCGAATGGAATCGAATGGAGTCGAATGGAATGGAATGGAATGGAATGGAATCGAATGGAATGGAACGGAATGGAATGGAATGGAATGGAATGGAATGGAATGGAATGGAATTCAATGGAATAGAATGGAATGGAATGAAATGGAATGGAATCAACCCGAGAAGAATGGAATGGATTGTAATGGAATGGAATGGAATGGAATGGAATGGAATGGAATGGAATGGAATCAACCCGAGTAGAACGGAATGGAATGGAATGGAATGGAATGGAATGGAATGGAATCGAATGGAATCGAATGGAATCGAATGGAATGGAATGGAATGGAATGGAATGGAATGGAATGGAATCAACCCGAGTAGAACGGAATGGAAAGGAATGGAATGGAATGGAATGGAATGGAATGGAATGGAATGGAATGGAATGGAATCGAATGGAATTGAATGGAATCAAAAGGAATGGAATGGAATCGAATGTAATCAACCCGAGTAGAACGGAATGGAATGGAATGGAATGGAATGGAATGGAATGGAATGGAATGGAATGGAATGGAATTGAGTGGAATGGAATGGAATGGAATGGAATGGAATGGAATGGAATGGAATGGAATGGAATCAACACGAGTAGAACGGAATGGAATGGAATGGAATGGAATGGAATGGAATGGAATGGAATGGAATTCTATGGAATGGAATGGAATGGAATGGAATCAACCCGAGTAGAACGGAATGGAATGGAATGGAAAGGAATGGAATGGAGTGGAATGGAATGGAATGGAATGGAATTCAATGGAAAGGAACTGAATGGAAAGGAATGGAATGGAATGGAATGGAATGGAATGGAATGGAATGGAATGGAATGGAGTGGAATGGAATGGAATGGAATGGAATGGAATGGAATGGAATGGAATTCAATGGAATAGAATGGAATGGAATGGAATTCAATGGAATAGAATGGAATGGAATGGAATGGAATGGAATGAACCCGAGTTGAACGGAATGGAATGGAATGGAATGGAATGGAATGGAATGGAATGGAATGGAATGGAATGGAATGGAATGGAATTGAATGGAATCAACCCGAGTAGAATGGAATTTATTGGAATGGAATGGAATGGAATGGAATCGAATGGAATGGAATGGAATAGAAAGGAATGGAAAGGAATGGAATGGACGCGAGTAGAACGGAATGGAATGGAATGCAATGGAATGGAATGGAATGGAATGGAATGGAATGGAATGGAATGGAATGGAATGAACCCGAGTAGAAAGGTATGGAATGGAATGGAATGGAATGGAATGGAATGGAATGGAATGGAATGGAATGGAATGGAATGGAATGGAATGGAAACAACCCGAGTAGAATGGAATGGATAGGAATGGAATGGAATGTAATTCAATAGAATGGAATGGAGGGGAATGGAAAGGAATGGAATGGAATGGAATGGAATCGAATGGAATCGAATGGAATCGAATGGAATGGAGTGGAATAGTGTGGAATCAACCCGAATAGAACGGAACGGAACGGAACGGAACGGAACGGAACGGAACGGAACCGAATGGAATGGAGTGAAATGGAATGGAATCGAATGGAATCGAATGGAACCGAATGGAATGGAAAGAAGGGAATTAAATGGAGTGGAATGGAATGGAATGGAATGGAATGGAATCAACCCGAGTAGAATGGAATGGATTGGAATGGAATGGAATGGAGTGGAATGGAATTGAATTCAATAGAATAGAATGGAATGGAATGGAATGGAATGGAATGGAATGGAATGGAATCGAATGGAATCGAATGGAATCGAATGGAATGGAGTGGAATAGAATGGAATCAACCTGAATAGAACGGAACGGAATGGAACGGAACGGAACGGAACGGAATGGAATTGAGTGAAATGGAATGGAATCGAATGGAATCGATAGGAACCGAATGGAATGGAATGGAAGGGAATGGAATGGAACGGAATGGAATGGAATGGAATCAACCCGAGTAGAATGGAATGGATTGGAATGGAATGGAATGGAGTGGAATGGAATGGAATGGAGTGGAATGGAATGGAGTGGAGTGGAATGGAATGGAATGGAGTGGAATGGAATGGAATGGAATGGAATGGAATGGAATGGAATGGAATGGAATGGAATGGAATGGAATGGAATTCAATGGAATACAATGGAATAGAGTGGAATGGAATGGAATGGAATGGAATGAACCCGAGTTGAACGGAATGGAATGGAATGGGATGGAATGGAATGGAATGGAATGGAATGGAATTGAATGGAATGGAATTGATTCCAATGGAATGGAATGGAATGGAATGGAATGGAATGGTATCGAAAGGAATGGAATGGAATGGAATGCAATGGAATGGAATGGAATGGAATGGAATGGAATGGAATGGAATGGAATCAACCCGAGTAGAATGGAGTGGATTGGAATGGAATGGAATGGAATGGAATGGACTTCAATGGAATAGAATGGAATGGAATGGAATGGAATTGAATGGAATGGAATGGAATAGAATGGAATCGGATGGAATGGAGTGGAATGGAATGGAATGGAATGGAATGGAATGGAATGGAATGCAATGAAATGGAATGGAATCGAATGGAATCGAATGGAATGGACTGTAATGAAATGGAATGGAATGGAATGGAATGGAATGGAATGGAATGGAATGGAATGGAATTGAATGGAATCAACCCGAGTAGAATGGAATGGATTGGAATGGAATGGAATGGAATGGAATCGAATGGAATGGAATGGAATAGAAAGGAATGGAAAGGAATGGAATGGACGCGAGTAGAAAGGAATGGAATGGAATGGAATGGAATGGAATGGAATGGAATGGAATGAAACCGAGTAGAAAGGAATGGAATGGAATGGAATGGAATGGAATGGAATGGAATGGAATGGAATGGAATGGAAACAACCCGAGTAGAATGGAATGGATAGGAATGGAATGGAATGGAATGGAATGTAATTCAATAGAATGGAATGGAGGGGAATGGAAAGGAATGGAATGGAATGGAATGGAATCGAATGGAATCGAATGGAATCGAATGGAATGGAGTGGAATAGAGTGGAATCAACCCGAATAGAACGGAACGGAACGGAACGGAACGGAACGGAACGAAACGGAACGGAACCGAATGGAATGGAGTGAAATGGAATGGAATCGAATGGAATCGAATGGAACCGAATGGAATGGAAAGAAGGGAATTAAATGGAGTGGAATGGAATGGAATGGAATGGAATCAACCCGAGTAGAATGGAATGGATTGGAATGGAATGGAATGGAGTGGAATGGAATGGAATTCAATAGAATAGAATGGAATGGAATGGAATGGAATGGAATGGAATGGAATGGAATCGAATGGAATCGAATTGAATCGAATGGAATGGAGTGGAATAGAATGGAATCAACCTGAATAGAACGGAACGGAACGGAACGGAACGGAATGGAATTGAGTGAAATGGAATGGAATCGAATGGAATCGATAGGAACCGAATGGAATGGAATGGAATGGAATGGAACGGAATGGAATGGAATGGAATGGAATGGAATGGAATCAACCCGAGTAGAATGGAATGGATTGGAATGGAATGGAATGGAGTGGAATGGAATGGAATGGAGTGGAATGGAATGGAATGGAATCAACCCGAGTAGAATGGAATGGATTGGAATGGAACGGAATGGAGTGGAATGGAATGGAATGGAGTGGAATGGAATGGAATGGAATAGAATGGAATGGAATGGAATGGAATGGAATGGAATGGAATGGAATGGAATGGAATGGAATGGAATTCAATGGAATAGAATGGAATGGAATGGAATGGAATGGAATGAACCCGAGTTGAACGGAATGGAATGGAATGGGATGGAATGGAATGGAATGGAATGGAATGGAATGGAATGGAATGGAATGGAATGGAATTGATTCGAATGGAATGGAATGGAATGGAATGGAATGGAATGGTATCGAAAGGAATGGAATGGAATGGAATGCAATGGAATGGAATCGAATGGAATGGAATGGAATGGAATGGAATGGAAAGGAATGGAATGGAAGGGAATGGAATCAACCCGAGTAGAATGGAGTGGATTGGAATGGAATGGAATGGAATGGAATGGACTTCAATGGAATAGAATGGAATGGAATGGAATGGAATTGAATGGAATGGAATGGAATAGAATGGAATCGGATGGAATGGAGTGGAATGGAATGGAATGGAATGGAATGGAATGGAATGGAATGGAATCGAATGGAATGGAATGGAATGGAATGGAATGGAATGGAATGGAATGGAATGGAATGGAATGGAATCAACCCGAGTAGAACGGAATGGAATGGAATGGAATGGAATGGAATGGAATGGAATGGAATGGAATGGAATGGAATGGAATGGAATGGAATGGAATTCAATGGAATAGAATGGAATGGAATGGAATAGAATGGAATGGAATGGAAATGAATCGAACGGAATGGAATGGAATGGAATGGAATGGAATGGAATGGAATGGAATGGAATGGAATGTAATCAACCCGAGTAGAACGGAATGGATTGGAATGGAAAGGAAGGGAATGGAATGGAATGGAATGAATGGAATGGAATGGAATGGAATCGAATCGAATGGAATCGAATGCAATCGAATGGAATGGAACGGAATGGAATGGAATGGAATGGAATGGAATCAACCCGAGTAGAATGGAGTGGATTGGAATGGAATGGAATGGAATGGAATGGACTTCAATGGAATAGAATGGAATGGAATGGAATGGAATTGAATGGAATGGAATGGAATGTAATGTAATGGAATGGAATCGAATGGAATCGAATGGAATCGAATGGAATGGAATGGAATGGAATGGAATCGAATGGAATGGAACGGAATGGAATGGAATGGAATGGAATGGAATGGAATGGAATGGAATGGAATGGAATGGAATTCAATGGAATAGAATGGAATGGAATGAAATGGAATGGAATCAACCCGAGAAGAATGGAATGGATTGTAATGGAATGGAATGGAATGGAATGGAATGGAATGGAATGGAGTCGAATGGAATGGAATGGAATGGAATGGAATGGAATGGAATCGAATGGAATGGAACGGAATGGAATGGAATGGAATGGAATGGAATGGAATGGAATGGAATTCAATGGAATAGAATGGAATGGAATGGAATGGAATGGAATGGAATGAACCCGAGTAGAACGGAATGGAATGGAATGGAATGGAATGGAATGGAATGGAATGGAATGGAATGGAATGGAATTCAATGGAATGGAATGGAATGGAATGGAATGGAATGGAATGGAATCTAATGGAATCGAATGGAATGGAATGGAATGGAATGCAATGGAATGGAATGGAATGGAATGGAATGGAATGGAATTCAATGGAATAGAGTGGAATGGAATGGAATGGAATGGAATGAACCCGAGTTGAACGAAATGGAATGGAATGGGATGGAATGGAATGGAATGGAATGGAATGGAATGGAATGGAATGGATTGGAATTGATTCGAATGGAATGGAATGGAATGGAATGGAATGGAATGGTATCGAAAGAAATGGAATGGAATGGAATGCAATGGAATGGAATCGAATGGAAAGGAATGGAATGGAATGGAATGGAATGGAATGGAATGGAATGGAATGGAATGGAATCAACCCGAGTAGAATGGAATGGATTGGAATGGAATGGAATGGAGTGGAATGGAATGGAAAGGAGTGGAATGGAATGGAACGGAATAGAATGGAATGGAATGGAATGGAATGGAATGGAATGGAATGGAATGGAATAGAATGGAATGGACTTCAATGGAATAGAATGGAATGGAATGGAATGGAATTGAATGGAATGGAATGGAATAGAATGGAATCGGATGGAATGGAGTGGAATGGAATGGAATGGAATGGAATGGAATGGAATGGAATGGAATGGAATGGAATGGAATGGAATGGAATGGAATCAACCCGAGTAGAACGGAATGGAATGGAATGGAATGGAATGGAATCGAATGGAATTAAATGGAATCAAAAGGAATGGAATGGAATCGAATGTAATCAACCCGAGTAGAACGGAATGGAATGGAATGGAATGGAGTGGAATAGAATGGAATGGAATGGAATGGAATTGAGTGGAATGGAATGGAATGGAATGGAATGGAATGGAATGGAATGGAATGGAATGGAATGGAATCAAAACGAGTAGAACGGAATGGAATGGAATGGAATGGAATGGAATGGAATGGAATGGAATGGAATGGAATGGAATTCAATGGAATGGAATGGAATGGAATGGAACCAACCCGAGTAGAACGGAATGGAATGGAATGGAAAGGAATGGAATGGAGTGAAATGGAATGGAATGGAATGGAATTCAATGGAAAGGAACGGAATGGAAAGGAATGGAATGGAATGGAATGGAATGGAATGGAACGGAATGGAGTGGAGTGGAATGGAATGGAATGGAATGGAATGGAATGGAATGGAATTCAATGGAATAGAATGGAATGGAATGGAATTCAATGGAATAGAATGGAATGGAATGGAATGGAATGGAATCAACCCGAGTAGAAAGGAATGGAACGGAATGGAATGGAATGGAATGGAATGGAATGGAATGGAATGGAATGGAATGGAATGGAATGGAATGGAATGGAATGGAATGGAATGGAATGGAATGAACCCGAGTAGAAAGGAATGGAATGGAATGGAATGGAATGGAATGGAATGGAATGGAATGGAATGGAATGGAATGGAATGGAATGGAATGGAATGGAATGGAATGGAATGGAATGGAAACAACCCGAGTAGAATGGAATGGATAGGAATGGAATGGAATGGAATGGAATGTACTTCAATAGAATGGAATGGAGGGGAATGGAAAGGAATGGAATGGAATGGAATGGAATCGAATGGAATCGAATGGAATGGAGTGGAATAGAATGGAATCAACCTGAATAGAACGGAACGGAACGGAACGGAACGGAACGGAACGGAATGGAATTGAGTGAAATGGAATGGAATCGAATGGAATCGATAGGAACCGAATGGAATGGAATGGAAGGGAATGGAATGGAATGGAATGGAATGGAATGGAGTGGAATGGAATTGAGTGGAGTGGAATGGAATGGAGTGGAGTGGAATGGAATGGAATGGAATGGAATGGAATGGAATGGAATGGAATGGAATGGAATGGAATTCAATGGAATACAATGGAATAGAATGGAATGGAATGGAATGGAATGGAATGAACCCGAGTTGAACGGAATGGAATGGAATGGGATGGAATGGAATGGAATGGAATGGAATGGAATGGAATGGAATGGAATGGAATTGATTCGAATGGAATGGAATGGAATGGAATGGAATGGAATGGTATCGAAAGGAATGCAATGGAATGGAATGCAATGGAATGGAATGGAATGGAATGGAATGGAATGGAATGGAATGGAATGGAATCAACCCGAGTAGAATGGAGTGGATTGGAATGGAATGGAATGGAATGGAATGGAATGGAATGGAATGCAATGAAATGGAATGGAATCGAATGGAATCGAATGGAATGGACTGTAATGAAATGGAATGGAATGGAATGGAATGGAATGGAATGGAATGGAATGGAATGGAATGGAATGGAATGGAATGGAATTGAATGGAATCAACCCGAGTAGAAAGGAATGGATTGGAATGGAATGGAATGGAATGGAATCGAATGGAATGGAATGGAATAGAAAGGAATGGTAAGGAATGGAATGGACGCGAGTAGAAAGGAATGGAATGGAATGGAATGGAATGGAATGGAATGGAATGGAATGGAATGAAACCGAGTAGAAAGGAATGGAATGGAATGGAATGGAATGGAATGGAATGGAATGGAATGGAATGGAATGGAATGGAATGGAATGGAATGGAATGGAAACAACCCGAGTAGAATGGAATGGATAGGAATGGAATGGAATGGAATGGAATGTAATTCAATAGAATGGAATGGAGGGGAATGGAAAGGAATGGAATGGAATGGAATGGAATCGAATGGAATCGAATGGAATCGAATGGAATGGAGTGGAATAGAGTGGAATCAACCCGAATAGAACGGAACGGAACGGAACGGAACGGAACGGAACGGAATCGAATGGAATGGAGTGAAATGGAATGGAATCGAATGGAATCGAATGGAACCGAATGGAATGGAAAGAAGGGAATTAAATGGAGTGGAATGGAATGGAATGGAATGGAATGGAATCAACCCGAGTAGAATGGAATGGATTGGAATGGAATGGAATGGAGTGGAATGGAATGGAATTCAATAGAATAGAATAGAATGGAATGGAATGGAATGGAATGGAATGGAATGGAATGGAATCGAATGGAATCGAATGGAATCGAATGGAATGGAGTGGAATAGAATGGAATCAACCTGAATAGAACGGAACGGAACGGAACGGAACGGAATGGAACGGAATGGAATTGAGTGAAATGGAATGGAATCGAATGGAATCGATAGGAACCGAATGGAATGGAATGGAAGGGAATGGAATCAACCCGAGTAGAATGGAATGGATTGGAATGGAATGGAATGGAGTGGAATGGAATGGAGTGGAGTGGAATGGAATGGAATGGAGTGGAATGGAATGGAATGGAATGGAATGGAATGGAATGGAATGGAATGGAATGGAATGGAATGGAATGGAATGGAATGGAATGGAATGGAATGGAATTCAATGGAATACAATGGAATAGAATGGAATGGAATGGAATGGAATGGAATGAACCCGAGTTGAACGGAATGGAATGGAATGGGATGGAATGGAATGGAATGGAATGGAATGGAATGGAATGGAATGGAATTGATTCGAATGGAATGGAATGGAATGGAATGGAATGGAATGGTATCGAAAGGAATGCAATGGAATGGAATGCAATGGAATGGAATGGAATGGAATGGAATGGAATGGAATGGAATGGAATGGAATGGAATGGTATCAACCCGAGTAGAATGGAGTGGATTGGAATGGAATGGAATGGAATGGAATGGACTTCAATGGAATAGAATGGAATGGAATGGAATGGAATTGAATGGAATGGAATGGAATAGAATGGAATCGGATGGAATGGAGTGGAATGGAATGGAATGGAATGGAATGGAATGGAATGGAATGGAATGGAATCGAATCAACCCGAGTAGAACGGAATGGAATGGAATGGAATGGAATGGAATGGAATGGAATGGAATGGAATGCAATGGAATGGAATGGAATGGAATGAAACCGAGTAGAAAGGAATGGAATGGAATGGAATGGAATGGAATGGAATGGAATGGAATGGAATGGAATGGAATGGAATGGAAACAACCCGAGTAGAATGGAATGGATAGGAATGGAATGGAATGGAATGGAATGTAATTCAATAGAATGGAATGGAGGGGAATGGAAAGGAATGGAATGGAATGGAATGGAATCGAATGGAATCGAATGGAATCGAATGGAATGGAGTGGAATTGAGTGGAATCAACCCGAATAGAACGGAACGGAACGGAACGGAACGGAACGCAACGGAACGGAACGGAATCGAATGGAATGGAGTGAAATGGAATGGAATCGAATGGAATCGAATGGAACCGAATGGAATGGAAAGAAGGGAATTAAATGGAGTGGAATGGAATGGAATGGAATGGAATGGAATCAACCCGAGTAGAATGGAATGGATTGGAATGGAATGGAATGGAGTGGAATGGAATGGAATTCAATAGAATAGAATAGAATGGAATGGAATGGAATGGAATGGAATGGAATGGAATCGAATGGAATCGAATGGAATCGAATGGAATGGAGAGGAATAGAATGGAATCAACCTGAATAGAACGGAACGGAACGGAACGGAACGGAACGGAACGGAATGGAATTGAGTGAAATGGAATGGAATCGAATGGAATCGATAGGAACCGAATGGAATGGAATGGAAGGGAATGGAATGGAATGGAATGGAATGGAATGGAATGGAATGGAATCAACCCGAGTAGAATGGAATGGATTGGAATGGAATGGAATGGAGTGGAATGGAATGGAATGGAGTGGAAAGGAATGGAATGGAATGGAATGGAATCAACCCGAGTAGAATGGAATGGATTGGAATGGAATGGAATGGAGTGGAATGGAATGGAATGGAGTGGAATGGAATGGAATGGAATCAACCCGAGTAGAATGGAATGGATTGGAATGAAACGGAATGGAGTGGAATGGAATGGAATGGAGTGGAATGGAATGGAATGGAATAGAATGGAATGGAATGGAATGGAATGGAATGGAATGGAATGGAATGGAATGGAATGGAATTCAATGGAATGGAATGGAATGGAATGGAATGGAATGGAATGGAATGGAATGGAATTCAATGGAATAGAATGGAATGGAATGGAATGGAATGGAATGAACCCGAGTTGAACGGAATGGAATGGAATGGGATGGAATGGAATGGAATGGAATGGAATGGAATGGAATGGAATGGAATGGAATTGATTCGAATGGAATGGAATGGAATGGAATGGAATGGAATGGTATCGAAAGGAATGGAATGGAATGGAATGCAATGGAATGGAATCGAATGGAATGGAATGGAATGGAATGGAATGGAATGGAATGGAATGGAATGGAATGGAATTGAATCGAATGGAATGGAATGGAATGGAATGGAATGGAATGGAATGGAATGGAATGGAATGGAATGGAATGGAATGTAATCAACCCGAGTAGAACGGAATGGATTGGAATGGAAAGGAAGGGAATGGAATGGAATGGAATGAATGGAATGGAATGGAATGGAATCGAATCGAATGGAATCGAATGCAATCGAATGGAATGGAACGGAATGGAATGGAATGGAATGGAATGGAATGGAATGGAATCAACCCGAGTAGAATGGAGTGGATTGGAATGGAATGGAATGGAATGGAATGGACTTCAATGGAATAGAATGGAATGGAATGGAATGGAATTGAATGGAATGGAATGGAAAGTAATGTAATGGAATGGAATCGAATGGAATCGAATGGAATCGAATGGAATGGAATGGAATGGAATGGAATCGAATGGAATGGAACGGAATGGAATGGAATGGAATGGAATGGAATGGAATGGAATGGAATTCAATGGAATAGAATGGAATGGAATGAAATGGAATGGAATCAACCCGAGAAGAATGGAATGGATTGTAATGGAATGGAATGGAATGGAATGGAATGGAATGGAATGGAATGGAATGGAATGGAATCAACCCGAGTAGAAAGGAATGGAATGGAATGGAATGGAATGGAATGGAAAGGAATGGAATGGAATGGAATGGAATTCCATGGAATTGAATGGAATGGAATGGAAGGGAATGGAATCAACCCGAGTAGAACGGAATGGAATGGAATGGAATGGAATGGAATGGAATGGAATGGAATGGAATCGAATGGAATCGAATGGAATCGAATGGAATGGAGAGGAATAGAATGGAATCAACCTGAATAGAACGGAACGGAACGGAACGGAACGGAACGGAACGGAATGGAATTGAGTGAAATGGAATGGAATCGAATGGAATCGATAGGAACCGAATGGAATGGAATGGAAGGGAATGGAATGGAATGGAATGGAATGGAATGGAATGGAATGGAATCAACCCGAGTAGAATGGAATGGATTGGAATGGAATGGAATGGAGTGGAATGGAATGGAATGGAGTGGAAAGGAATGGAATGGAATGGAATGGAATCAACCCGAGTAGAATGGAATGGATTGGAATGGAATGGAATGGAGTGGAATGGAATGGAATGGAGTGGAATGGAATGGAATGGAATCAACCCGAGTAGAATGGAATGGATTGGAATGAAACGGAATGGAGTGGAATGGAATGGAATGGAGTGGAATGGAATGGAATGGAATAGAATGGAATGGAATGGAATGGAATGGAATGGAATGGAATGGAATGGAATGGAATGGAATTCAATGGAATGGAATGGAATGGAATGGAATGGAATGGAATGGAATGGAATGGAATTCAATGGAATAGAATGGAATGGAATGGAATGGAATGGAATGAACCCGAGTTGAACGGAATGGAATGGAATGGGATGGAATGGAATGGAATGGAATGGAATGGAATGGAATGGAATGGAATGGAATTGATTCGAATGGAATGGAATGGAATGGAATGGAATGGAATGGTATCGAAAGGAATGGAATGGAATGGAATGCAATGGAATGGAATCGAATGGAATGGAATGGAATGGAATGGAATGGAATGGAATGGAATGGAATGGAATGGAATTGAATCGAATGGAATGGAATGGAATGGAATGGAATGGAATGGAATGGAATGGAATGGAATGGAATGGAATGGAATGTAATCAACCCGAGTAGAACGGAATGGATTGGAATGGAAAGGAAGGGAATGGAATGGAATGGAATGAATGGAATGGAATGGAATGGAATCGAATCGAATGGAATCGAATGCAATCGAATGGAATGGAACGGAATGGAATGGAATGGAATGGAATGGAATGGAATGGAATCAACCCGAGTAGAATGGAGTGGATTGGAATGGAATGGAATGGAATGGAATGGACTTCAATGGAATAGAATGGAATGGAATGGAATGGAATTGAATGGAATGGAATGGAAAGTAATGTAATGGAATGGAATCGAATGGAATCGAATGGAATCGAATGGAATGGAATGGAATGGAATGGAATCGAATGGAATGGAACGGAATGGAATGGAATGGAATGGAATGGAATGGAATGGAATGGAATTCAATGGAATAGAATGGAATGGAATGAAATGGAATGGAATCAACCCGAGAAGAATGGAATGGATTGTAATGGAATGGAATGGAATGGAATGGAATGGAATGGAATGGAATGGAATGGAATGGAATCAACCCGAGTAGAAAGGAATGGAATGGAATGGAATGGAATGGAATGGAAAGGAATGGAATGGAATGGAATGGAATTCCATGGAATTGAATGGAATGGAATGGAAGGGAATGGAATCAACCCGAGTAGAACGGAATGGAATGGAATGGAATGGAATGGAATGGAATGGAATGGAATGGAATGGAATGGAATGGAATTCAATGGAATAGAATGGAATGGAATGGAATGGAATGGAATGAACCCGAGTAGAACGGAATGGAATGGAATGGAATGGAATGGAATGGAATGCAATCAACCCGAGTAGAATGGAGTGGATTGGAATGGAATGGAATGGAATGGAATGGACTTCAATGGAATAGAATGGAATGGAATGGAATGGAATTGAATGGAATGGAATGGAATAGAATGGAATCGGATGGAATGGAGTGGAATGGAATGGAATGGAATGGAATGGAATGGAATGGAATGGAATGGAATGGAATGGAATCAACCCGAGTAGAACGGAATGGAATGGAATGGAATGGAATGGAATGGAATGGAATGGAATGGAATGGAATGGAATGGAATGGAATTCAATGGAATAGAATGGAATGGAATGGAATAGAATGGAATGGAATGGAATTGAATCGAATGGAATGGAATGGAATGGAATGGAATGGAATGGAATGGAATGGAATCAACCCGAGTAGAACGGAATGGATTGGAATGGAAAGGAATGGAATGGAATGGAATGGAATGGAATGAATGGAATGGAATGGAATGGAATCGAATCGAATGGAATCGAATGGAATCGAATGGAATGGAACGGAATGGAATGGAATGGAATGGAATGGAATGGAATCAACCCGAGTAGAATGGAGTGGATTGGAATGGAATGGAATGGAATGGAACGGACTTCAATGGAATAGAATGGAATGGAATGGAATGGAATGGAATGGAATGAACCCGAGTTGAACGGAATGGAATGGAATGGGATGGAATGGAATGGAATGGAATGGAATGGAATGGAATGGAATGGAATGGAATGGAATGGAATGGAATTGATTCGAATGGAATGGAATGGAATGGAATGGAATGGAATGGTATCGAAAGGAATCGAATGGAATGGAATGCAATGGAATGGAATCTAATGGAATGGAAAGGAATGGAATGGAATGGAATGGAATGGAATGGAATGGAATGGAATGGAATGGAATGGAATGGAATGGAATGGAATCAACCCGAGTAGAATGGAGTGGATTGGAATGGAATGGAATGGAATGGAATGGACTTCAGTGGAATAGAATGGAATGGAATGGAATGGAATTGAATGGAATGGAATGGAATAGAATGGAATCGGATGGAATGGAGGGGAATGGAATGGAATGGAATGGAATGGAATGGAATGGAATGGAATGGAATCGAATGGAATGGAATGGAATGGAATGGAATGGAATGGAATGGAATGGAATGGAATCAACCCGAGTAGAACGGAATGGAATGGAATGGAATGGAATGGAATGGAATGGAATGGAATGGAATGGAATTCAATGGAATAGAATGGAATGGAATGGAATAGAATGGAATGGAATGGAATTGAATCTAATGGAATGGAATGGAATGGAATGGAATGGAATGGAATGGAATGGAATGGAATGGAATGGAATGTAATCAACCCGAGTAGAACGGAATGGATTGGAATGGAAAGGAAGGGAATGGAATGGAATGGAATGAATGGAATGGAATGGAATGGAATCGAATCGAATGGAATCGAATGCAATCGAATGGAATGGAACGGAATTGAATGGAATGGAATGGAATGGAATGGAATGGAATGGAATGGAATCAACCCGAGTAGAATGGAGTGGATTGGAATGGAATGGAATGGAATGGAATGGACTTCAATGGAATAGAATGGAATGGAATGGAATGGAATGGAATGGAATGGAATGGAATGGAATGGAATGGAATGGAATCAACCCGAGTATAAAGGAATGGAACGGAATGGAATGGAATGGAATGGAATGGAATGGAATTTAATGGAATGGAATGGAATGGAATGCAATGAAATGGAATGGAATCGAATGGAATCGAATGGAATGGACTGTAATGAAATGGAATGGAATGGAATGGAATGGAATGGAATGGAATGGAATTGAATGGAATGGAATGGAATTGAATGGAATCAACCCGAGTAGAATGGAATGGATTGGAATGGAATGGAATGGAATGGAATCGAATGGAATGGAATGGAATAGAAAGGAATGGAAAGGAATGGAATGGACGCGAGTAGAACGGAATGGAATGGAATGGAATGGAATGGAATGGAATGGAATGAACCCGAGTAGAACGGAATGGAATGGAATGGAATGGAATGGAATGGAATGGAATGGAATGGAATGGAATGGAATGGAATCAACCCGAGTAGAATGGAATGGATAGGAATGGAATGGAATGGAATGGAATGTAATTCAATAGAATGGAATGGAGGGGAATGGAAAGGAATGGAATGGAATGGAATGGAATCGAAAGGAATTGAATGGAATCGAATGGAATGCAGTGGAATAGAGTGGAATCAACCCGAATAGAACGGAACGGAACGGAACGGAACGGAACGGAACGGAATGGAATGGAGTGAAATGGAATGGAAACAAATGGAGTCGAATGGAACCGAATGGAATGGAATGGAAGGGAATGGAATGGAATGGAATGGAATGGAATGGAATGGAATGGAATCAACCCGAGAACAACGTAATGGAATGGAATGGAATGGAATGGAATGGAATGGAATGGAAATCAATGGAATGGAATGGAATGGAATGGAATGGAATGGAATGGAATGGAAGGGAATAGAATGGAATCAACCCGAGTAGAACGGAATGGAATGGAATGGAATGGAATGGAATGAAATGGAATGGAATGGTATGGAATGGAATCGAATGGAATCGAATGGAATGGAATGGAATCGAATTGAATCGAATGGAATCGAATGGAATGGAATGGAATAAACCCGAGTAGAATGGAATGGATTGGAATGGAATGGAATGGAATGGAATGGAATGGAATGGAAGGGAATGGAATGGAATTGAAAGGAATGGAATGGAATGGAATGGAATGGAATGGATAGGAATGGAGTGGAATGGAATGGAATCAACCCAAGTAGAATGGAATGGATTGCAATGGAATGGAGTGGAATGGAATGCAAAGAAATCAACCCGAGTAGAATGAATTGGATTGGAATGGAATGGAATGGAATGGAATGGAATGGAATGGAATTGAATGGAATGAACCCGAGTAGAATGGAATTGAATGGAATGGAATGGAATGCAATGGAATGGAATGGAATGGAATGCAATGGAATGGAATGGAATGGAACGGAATGGAATGGAATTGAATGGAATGAACCCGAGTAGAATGGAATTGAATGGAATGGAATGGAATGCAATGGAATGGAATGGAATGGAATGCAATGGAATGGAATGGAATGGAACGGAATGGAATGGAATGGAATGGAATGGAATGGAACGGAAAGGAGTGGAATGGAAAGGAATGGAATGGAAACCAACCCAAGTAGAACGGAATGGAATGGAATGGAATGGAATGGAATGGAATGGAATGGAATGGAATGGAATGGAATGGAATAGAATGAACCCGACAGGAATGGAATGGAATGGAATGGAAAGAATGGAATGGAACGGAATGGAATGGAGTGGAACGGAATGATCAACCCGAGTAAAATGGAATGGATTGAAATGGAATGGAATGGAGTGGAATGGAATGGAATCGAATGGAATCGAATTAAATCGAATGGAATGGAACCTAATGGAGTGGAATGGAATGGAATGGAATGGAATGGAAAGGAATGGAATGGAATGGAATGGAATGGAATTCAAAGGAATAGAACGGACTGGAATGGAATGGAATGGAATGGAATGGAATGGAATGGAATGGAACCTAAAGGAATCGAATTGGATGGTATGGATTGGAATGGAAGAGAATGGAATCAACCCGAGTGGAACGGAATGGAATGGAATGGAATGGAATGGAATGGAATGGAATCGAAAGGAATGGAATGGAATGGAAGGGAATGGAATGGAATGGAATGCAATGGAATGGAATCAACCCAAGTAGAATGGAATGGATTGCAATGGAATGGAATGGAATGGAATGGAATGGAATGGAAGGGAATGGAATGGAATCGAATGGAATAGAATCGAATGGAATCGAATGGAATCGAATGGAATGGAGTGCAATAGAATGGAATCAACCCGAGTAGAATGGAATGGAATGGAACGGAACGGAACGGAACGGAACGGAACGGAACGGAACGGAATGGAATGGAGTGAAATGGAATGGAATCGAATGGAATCGAACGGAACCGAATGGAATGGAAAGAAGGGAACGGAATGGAATGGAATGGAATGGAATCAACCCGAGTAGAATGGAATGGATTGGAATGGAATGGAATGGAATGGAAAGGAATTCAATGGAATAGAATGAAATGGAATGGAATGGAATGGAATGGAATGGAATCGAATGGAATCGAATGGAATCGAATGGAATGGAGTGGAAGAGAATGGAATCAACTCGAGTACAACGGAATGGAATGCAACGGAATGGAACGGAATGGAACGGAATGAAACGGAACGGAATGGAATGGAGTGAAATGGAATGGAATCGAATGGAATCGAATGGAACCGAATGGAATGGAATGGAACGGAATGGAATGGAATGGACTGGAATGGAATGGAATCAACCCTAGTAGAATGTAATGGATTGGAATGGAATGGAATGGAATGGAATGGAATGGAATGGAATGGAATGGAATGGAATCGAATGGAATTGAATGGAATCAAATGGAATGGAATGGAATCGAATGTAATCAACCCGAGTAGAACGGAATGGAATGGAATGGAATGGTATGGAATGGAATGGAATGGAATGGAATGGAATGGAATGGAATGGAATGGAATGGAATGGAATTGAGTGGAATGGAATGGAATGGAATGGAATGGAATGGAATGGAATGGAATGGAATGGAATGGAATGGAATGGAATCAACACGAGTAGAACGGAACAGAATGGAATGGAATGGAATGGAATGGAATGCAATGGAATGGAATTCAATGGAATGGAATGGAATGGAATGGAATCAACCCGAGTAGAACGGAATGGAATGGAATGGAAAGGAATGGAATGGAGTGGAATGGAATGGAATGGAATGGAATTCAATGGAATGGAACGGAATGGAATGGAATGGAATGGAAAGGAATGGAATGGAATGGAATGGAGTGGAATGGAATGGAATGGAATGGAATGGAATGGACTGGAATGGAATTCTATGGAATAGAATGGAATGGAATGGAATGGAATGGAATCAACCCGAGTAGAAAGGAATGGAACGGAATGGAATGGAATGGAATGGAATGGAATGGAATTTAATGGAATGGAATGGAATGGAATGCAATGAAATGGAATGGAATCGAATGGAATCGAATGGAATGGACTGTAATGAAATGGAATGGAATGGAATGGAATGGAATCAACCCGAGTAGAATGGAGTGGATTGGAATGGAATGGAATGGAATGGAATGGACTTCAATGGAATAGAATGGAATGGAATGGAATGGAATTGAATGGAATGGAATGGAAAGTAATGTAATGGAATGGAATCGAATGGAATCGAATGGAATCGAATGGAATGGAATGGAATGGAATGGAATCGAATGGAATGGAACGGAATGGAATGGAATGGAATGGAATGGAATGGAATGGAATGGAATTCAATGGAATAGAATGGAATGGAATGAAATGGAATGGAATCAACCCGAGAAGAATGGAATGGATTGTAATGGAATGGAATGGAATGGAATGGAATGGAATGGAATGGAATGGAATGGAATGGAATCAACCCGAGTAGAAAGGAATGGAATGGAATGGAATGGAATGGAATGGAAAGGAATGGAATGGAATGGAATGGAATTCCATGGAATGGAATGGAATGGAATGGAAGGGAATGGAATCAACCCGAGTAGAACGGAATGGAATGGAATGGAATGGAATGGAATGGAATGGAATGGAATGGAATGGAATGGAATGGAATTCAATGGAATAGAATGGAATGGAATGGAATGGAATGGAATGAACCCGAGTAGAACGGAATGGAATGGAATGGAATGGAATGGAATGGAATGCAATCAACCCGAGTAGAATGGAGTGGATTGGAATGGAATGGAATGGAATGGAATGGACTTCAATGGAATAGAATGGAATGGAATGGAATGGAATTGAATGGAATGGAATGGAATAGAATGGAATCGGATGGAATGGAGTGGAATGGAATGGAATGGAATGGAATGGAATGGAATGGAATGGAATGGAATGGAATGGAATCAACCCGAGTAGAACGGAATGGAATGGAATGGAATGGAATGGAATGGAATGGAATGGAATGGAATGGAATGGAATGGAATGGAATTCAATGGAATAGAATGGAATGGAATGGAATAGAATGGAATGGAATGGAATTGAATCGAATGGAATGGAATGGAATGGAATGGAATGGAATGGAATGGAATGGAATCAACCCGAGTAGAACGGAATGGATTGGAATGGAAAGGAATGGAATGGAATGGAATGGAATGGAATGAATGGAATGGAATGGAATGGAATCGAATCGAATGGAATCGAATGGAATCGAATGGAATGGAACGGAATGGAATGGAATGGAATGGAATGGAATGGAATCAACCCGAGTAGAATGGAGTGGATTGGAATGGAATGGAATGGAATGGAACGGACTTCAATGGAATAGAATGGAATGGAATGGAATGGAATGGAATGGAATGAACCCGAGTTGAACGGAATGGAATGGAATGGGATGGAATGGAATGGAATGGAATGGAATGGAATGGAATGGAATGGAATGGAATGGAATGGAATGGAATTGATTCGAATGGAATGGAATGGAATGGAATGGAATGGAATGGTATCGAAAGGAATCGAATGGAATGGAATGCAATGGAATGGAATCTAATGGAATGGAAAGGAATGGAATGGAATGGAATGGAATGGAATGGAATGGAATGGAATGGAATGGAATGGAATGGAATGGAATGGAATCAACCCGAGTAGAATGGAGTGGATTGGAATGGAATGGAATGGAATGGAATGGACTTCAGTGGAATAGAATGGAATGGAATGGAATGGAATTGAATGGAATGGAATGGAATAGAATGGAATCGGATGGAATGGAGGGGAATGGAATGGAATGGAATGGAATGGAATGGAATGGAATGGAATGGAATCGAATGGAATGGAATGGAATGGAATGGAATGGAATGGAATGGAATGGAATGGAATCAACCCGAGTAGAACGGAATGGAATGGAATGGAATGGAATGGAATGGAATGGAATGGAATGGAATGGAATTCAATGGAATAGAATGGAATGGAATGGAATAGAATGGAATGGAATGGAATTGAATCTAATGGAATGGAATGGAATGGAATGGAATGGAATGGAATGGAATGGAATGGAATGGAATGGAATGTAATCAACCCGAGTAGAACGGAATGGATTGGAATGGAAAGGAAGGGAATGGAATGGAATGGAATGAATGGAATGGAATGGAATGGAATCGAATCGAATGGAATCGAATGCAATCGAATGGAATGGAACGGAATTGAATGGAATGGAATGGAATGGAATGGAATGGAATGGAATGGAATCAACCCGAGTAGAATGGAGTGGATTGGAATGGAATGGAATGGAATGGAATGGACTTCAATGGAATAGAATGGAATGGAATGGAATGGAATGGAATGGAATGGAATGGAATGGAATGGAATGGAATGGAATCAACCCGAGTATAAAGGAATGGAACGGAATGGAATGGAATGGAATGGAATGGAATGGAATTTAATGGAATGGAATGGAATGGAATGCAATGAAATGGAATGGAATCGAATGGAATCGAATGGAATGGACTGTAATGAAATGGAATGGAATGGAATGGAATGGAATGGAATGGAATGGAATTGAATGGAATGGAATGGAATTGAATGGAATCAACCCGAGTAGAATGGAATGGATTGGAATGGAATGGAATGGAATGGAATCGAATGGAATGGAATGGAATAGAAAGGAATGGAAAGGAATGGAATGGACGCGAGTAGAACGGAATGGAATGGAATGGAATGGAATGGAATGGAATGGAATGAACCCGAGTAGAACGGAATGGAATGGAATGGAATGGAATGGAATGGAATGGAATGGAATGGAATGGAATGGAATGGAATCAACCCGAGTAGAATGGAATGGATAGGAATGGAATGGAATGGAATGGAATGTAATTCAATAGAATGGAATGGAGGGGAATGGAAAGGAATGGAATGGAATGGAATGGAATCGAAAGGAATTGAATGGAATCGAATGGAATGCAGTGGAATAGAGTGGAATCAACCCGAATAGAACGGAACGGAACGGAACGGAACGGAACGGAACGGAATGGAATGGAGTGAAATGGAATGGAAACAAATGGAGTCGAATGGAACCGAATGGAATGGAATGGAAGGGAATGGAATGGAATGGAATGGAATGGAATGGAATGGAATGGAATCAACCCGAGAACAACGTAATGGAATGGAATGGAATGGAATGGAATGGAATGGAATGGAAATCAATGGAATGGAATGGAATGGAATGGAATGGAATGGAATGGAATGGAAGGGAATAGAATGGAATCAACCCGAGTAGAACGGAATGGAATGGAATGGAATGGAATGGAATGAAATGGAATGGAATGGTATGGAATGGAATCGAATGGAATCGAATGGAATGGAATGGAATCGAATTGAATCGAATGGAATCGAATGGAATGGAATGGAATAAACCCGAGTAGAATGGAATGGATTGGAATGGAATGGAATGGAATGGAATGGAATGGAATGGAAGGGAATGGAATGGAATTGAAAGGAATGGAATGGAATGGAATGGAATGGAATGGATAGGAATGGAGTGGAATGGAATGGAATCAACCCAAGTAGAATGGAATGGATTGCAATGGAATGGAGTGGAATGGAATGCAAAGAAATCAACCCGAGTAGAATGAATTGGATTGGAATGGAATGGAATGGAATGGAATGGAATGGAATGGAATTGAATGGAATGAACCCGAGTAGAATGGAATTGAATGGAATGGAATGGAATGCAATGGAATGGAATGGAATGGAATGCAATGGAATGGAATGGAATGGAACGGAATGGAATGGAATTGAATGGAATGAACCCGAGTAGAATGGAATTGAATGGAATGGAATGGAATGCAATGGAATGGAATGGAATGGAATGCAATGGAATGGAATGGAATGGAACGGAATGGAATGGAATGGAATGGAATGGAATGGAACGGAAAGGAGTGGAATGGAAAGGAATGGAATGGAAACCAACCCAAGTAGAACGGAATGGAATGGAATGGAATGGAATGGAATGGAATGGAATGGAATGGAATGGAATGGAATAGAATGAACCCGACAGGAATGGAATGGAATGGAATGGAAAGAATGGAATGGAACGGAATGGAATGGAGTGGAACGGAATGATCAACCCGAGTAAAATGGAATGGATTGAAATGGAATGGAATGGAGTGGAATGGAATGGAATCGAATGGAATCGAATTAAATCGAATGGAATGGAACCTAATGGAGTGGAATGGAATGGAATGGAATGGAATGGAAAGGAATGGAATGGAATGGAATGGAATGGAATTCAAAGGAATAGAACGGACTGGAATGGAATGGAATGGAATGGAATGGAATGGAATGGAATGGAACCTAAAGGAATCGAATTGGATGGTATGGATTGGAATGGAAGAGAATGGAATCAACCCGAGTGGAACGGAATGGAATGGAATGGAATGGAATGGAATGGAATGGAATGGAATGGAATGGAATGGAATGCAATGGAATGCAATGGAATTGAATGGAATGGAATCAACCCGAGTACAATGGAATGGATTGGAATGGAATGGAATGGAATGGAATGGAATCGAAAGGAATGGAATGGAATGGAAGGGAATGGAATGGAATGGAATGCAATGGAATGGAATCAACCCAAGTAGAATGGAATGGATTGCAATGGAATGGAATGGAATGGAATGGAATGGAATGGAAGGGAATGGAATGGAATCGAATGGAATAGAATCGAATGGAATCGAATGGAATCGAATGGAATGGAGTGCAATAGAATGGAATCAACCCGAGTAGAATGGAATGGAATGGAACGGAACGGAACGGAACGGAACGGAACGGAACGGAACGGAATGGAATGGAGTGAAATGGAATGGAATCGAATGGAATCGAACGGAACCGAATGGAATGGAAAGAAGGGAACGGAATGGAATGGAATGGAATGGAATCAACCCGAGTAGAATGGAATGGATTGGAATGGAATGGAATGGAATGGAAAGGAATTCAATGGAATAGAATGAAATGGAATGGAATGGAATGGAATGGAATGGAATCGAATGGAATCGAATGGAATCGAATGGAATGGAGTGGAAGAGAATGGAATCAACTCGAGTACAACGGAATGGAATGCAACGGAATGGAACGGAATGGAACGGAATGAAACGGAACGGAATGGAATGGAGTGAAATGGAATGGAATCGAATGGAATCGAATGGAACCGAATGGAATGGAATGGAACGGAATGGAATGGAATGGACTGGAATGGAATGGAATCAACCCTAGTAGAATGTAATGGATTGGAATGGAATGGAATGGAATGGAATGGAATGGAATGGAATGGAATGGAATCGAATGGAATTGAATGGAATCAAATGGAATGGAATGGAATCGAATGTAATCAACCCGAGTAGAACGGAATGGAATGGAATGGAATGGTATGGAATGGAATGGAATGGAATGGAATGGAATGGAATGGAATGGAATGGAATGGAATGGAATTGAGTGGAATGGAATGGAATGGAATGGAATGGAATGGAATGGAATGGAATGGAATGGAATGGAATGGAATCAACACGAGTAGAACGGAACAGAATGGAATGGAATGGAATGGAATGGAATGCAATGGAATGGAATTCAATGGAATGGAATGGAATGGAATGGAATCAACCCGAGTAGAACGGAATGGAATGTAATGGAAAGGAATGGAATGGAGTGGAATGGAATGGAATGGAATGGAATTCAATGGAATGGAACGGAATGGAATGGAATGGAATGGAAAGGAATGGAATGGAATGGAATGGAGTGGAATGGAATGGAATGGAATGGAATGGAATGGACTGGAATGGAATTCTATGGAATAGAATGGAATGGAATGGAATGGAATGGAATCAACCCGAGTAGAAAGGAATGGAACCGAATGGAATGGAATGGAATGGAATGGAATGGAATTTAATGGAATGGAATGGAATGGAATGCAATGAAATGGAATGGAATCGAATGGAATCGAATGGAATGGACTGTAATGAAATGGAATGGAATGGAATGGAATGGAATGGAATGGAATTGAATGGAATGGAATGGAATTGAATGGAATCAACCCGAGTAGAATGGAATGGATTGGAATGGAATGGAATGGAATGGAATCGAATGGAATGGAATGGAATAGAAAGGAATGAAAGGAATGGAATGGACGCGAGTAGAACGGAATGGAATGGAATGGAATGGAATGGAATGGAATGGAATGAACCCGAGTAGAAAGGAATGGAATGGAATGGAATGGAATGGAATGGAATGGAATGGAATGGAATGGAATGGAATCAACCCGAGTAGAATGGAATGGATAGGAATGGAATGGAATGGAATGGAATGTAATTCAATAGAATGGAATGGAGGGGAATGGAAAGGAATGGAATGGAATGGAATGGAATGGAATGGAATTCAATGGAATGGAATTCAATGGAATAGAATGGAATGGAATGGAATGGAATGGAATGGAATGGAATGGAATGCAATGGAATGGAATCAACCCGAGTAGAACGGAGTGGAATGGAATGGAATGGAATGGAATGCAGTGGAATAGAGTGGAATCAACCCGAATAGAACGGAACGGAACGGAACGGAACGGAACGGAACGGAATGGAATGGAGTGAAATGGAATGGAAACAAATGGAGTCGAATGGAACCGAATGGAATGGAATGGACGGGAATGGAATGGAATGGAATGGAATGGAATGGAATGGAATGGAATGGAATGGAATGGAATGGAATGCAATGGAATGGAATCAACCCGAGTAGAACGGAGTGGAATGGAATGGAATGGAATGGAATGGAATGGAATGCAATGGAATGGAATGGAATGGAATGGAATTCAATGGAATGGAATGGAATGGAATGGAATGGAATTGAATGGAATGGAATCAACCGGAGTAGATCGGAATGGAATGGAATGGAATGGAATGGAATGGAATGGAATGGAATGGAATGGAATCGAATGGAATCAAATGGAATGGAATGGAATGGAATGGAAAGGAATGGAAAGGAATGGAATGGAATGGAAAGGAATGGAAAGGAATGGAATGGAATGGAATCAACCCGAGTAGATTGGAATGGATTGGAATGGAATGGAATGGAATGGAATGGAATTCAATGGAAAAAATGAAATGGAATGGAATGGAATGGAATCGAATGGAATGGAATGGAATGGAATGGAATGGAATGGAATTGAATGGAATGGAATGGAATGGAATGGAATGGAATGGAATCGAATGGAATCGAATGGAATCGAATGGAATGGAATGGAATGGAATGGAAAGGAATCAACCCGAGTAGATTGGAATGGATTGGAATGGAATGGAATGGAATGGAAGGGAATGGAATGGAATCGAATGGAATCGAATGGAATCGAATGGAATGGAGTGGAATAGTATGGAATCAACCCGAGTAGAACGGAATGGAATTGAACGGAACGGAACGGAACGGAACGGAACGGAACGGAACCGAATGGAATGGAGTGAAATGGAATGGAATCGAATGGAATCGAATGGAACCGAATGGAATGGAAAGAAGGGAATTAAATGGAATGGAATGGAGTGGAATGGAATGGAATTCAATAGAATAGAATGGAATGGAATGGAATGGAATGGAATGGAATGGAATGGAATCGAATGGAATCGAATGGAATCGAATGGAATGGAGTGGAATAGAATGGAATCAACCTGAATAGAACGGAACGGAACGGAACGGAACGGAACGGAACGGAACGGAACGGAATGGAATTGAGTGAAATGGAATGGAATCGAATGGAATAGAAAGGAACCGAATGGAATGGAATGGAAGGCAGTGGAATGGAATGGAATGGAATGGAATGGAATCAACCCGAGTAGAATGGAATGGATTGGAATGGAATGGAATGGAGTGGAATGGAATGGAATGGAGTGGAATGGAATGGAATGGAATAGAATGGAATGGAATGGAATGGAATGGAATGGAATGGAATGGAATGGAATGGAATGGAATGGAATGGAATGGAATGGAATGGAATGGAATTCAATGGAATAGAATGGAATGGAATGGAATGGAATGGAATGAACGCGAGTTGAACGGAATGGAATGGAATGGGATGGAATGGAATGGAATGGAATGGAATGGAATGGAATGGAATGGAATGGAATGGAATGGAATTGATTCGAATGGAATGGAATGGAATGGTATCGAAAGAAATGGAATGGAATGGAATGCAATGGAATGGAATCGAATGGAATGGAATGGAATGGAATGGAATGGAATGGAATGGAATGGAATGGAATGGAATGGAATCAACCCGAGTAGAATGGAATGGATTGGAATGGAATGGAATGGAGTGGAATGGAATGGAAAGGAGTGGAATGGAATGGAATGGAATAGAATGGAATGGAATGGAATGGAATGGAATGGAATGGAATGGAATGGAATGGACTTCAATGGAATAGAATGGAATGGAATGGAATGGAATTGAATGGAATGGAATGGAATAGAATGGAATCGGATGGAATGGAGTGGAATGGAATGGAATGGAATGGAATGGAATGGAATGGAATGGAATGGAATGGAATGGAATGGAATCAACCCGAGTAGAATGGAATGGAATGGAATGGAATGGAATGGAATGGAATTTAATGGAATGGAATGGAATGGAATGGAATGGAATGGAATGGAATGCAATGGAATGGAATTCAATGGAATAGAATGGAATGGAATGGAATAGAATGGAATGGAATGGAATTGAATCGAATGGAATCGAATGGAATGGAATGGAATGGAATGGAATGGAATGGAATGGAATGGAATGGAATCAACCCGAGTAGAACGGAATGGATTGGAATGGAAAGGAATGGAATGGAATGGAATGGAATGAATGGAATGGAATGGAATGGAATGGAATCGAATGGAATCGAATGGAATCGAATGGAATGGAACGGAATGGAATGGAATGGAATGGAATGGAATGGAATGGAATGGAATCAACCCGAGTAGAATTGAGTGGATTGGAATGGAATGGAATGGAATGGAATGGACTTCAATGGAATAGAATGGAATGGAATGGAATGGAATTGAATTGAATGGAATGGAATAGAATGGAATCGGATGGAATGGAGTGGAATGGAATGGAATGGAATGGAATGGAATGGAATGGAATCGAATGGAATGGAATGGAATGGAATGGAATGGAATGGAATGGAATGGAATCAACCCGAGTAGAACGGAATGGAATGGAATGGAATGGAATGGAATGGAATGGAATCGAATGGAATCGAATGGAATCGAATGGAATGGAATGGAATGGAATGGAATGGAATCAACCCGAGTAGAACGGAATGGAATGGAATGGAATGGAATGGAATGGAATGGAATGGAATGGAATGGAATGGAATGGAATCGAATGGAATTGAATGGAATCAAAAGGAATGGAATGGAATCGAATGTAATCAACCCGAGTAGAACGGAATGGAATGGAATGGAATGGAATGGAATGGAATGGAATGGAATGGAATGGAATGGAATTGAGTGGAATGGAATGGAATGGAATGGAATGGAATGGAATGGAATGGAATGGAATGGAATGGAATGGAATCAACACGAGTAGGACGGAATGGAATGGAATGGAATGGAATGGAATGGAATGGAATGGAATGGAATTCTATGGAATGGAATGGAATGGAATGGAATCAACCCGAGTAGAACGGAATGGGATGGAATGGAAAGGAATGGAATGGAGTGGAATGGAATGGAATGGAATGGAATTCAATGGAAAGGAACGGAATGGAAAGGAATGGAATGGAATGGAATGGAATGGAATGGAATGGAATGGAATGGAATGGAATGGAGTGGAATGGAATGGAATGGAATGGAATGGAATGGAATGGAATGGAATTCAATGGAATAGAATGGAATGGAATGGAATTCAATGGAATAGAATGGAATGGAATGGAATGGAATGGAATGAACCCGAGTTGAACGGAATGGAATGGAATGGAATGGAATGGAATGGAATGGAATGGAATGGAATGGAATGGAATGGAATTGAATGGAATCAACCCGAGTAGAATGGAATTTATTGGAATGGAATGGAATGGAATGGAATCGAATGGAATGGAATGGAATAGAAAGGAATGGAAAGGAATGGAATGGACGCGAGTAGAACGGAATGGAATGGAATGCAATGGAATGGAATGGAATGGAATGGAATGGAATGGAATGGAATGGAATGAACCCGAGTAGAAAGGTATGGAATGGAATGGAATGGAATGGAATGGAATGGAATGGAATGGAATGGAATGGAATGGAATGGAATGGAATGGAAACAACCCGAGTAGAATGGAATGGATAGGAATGGAATGGAATGTAATTCAATAGAATGGAATGGAGGGGAATGGAAAGGAATGGAATGGAATGGAATGGAATCGAATGGAATCGAATGGAATCGAATGGAATGGAGTGGAATAGTGTGGAATCAACCCGAATAGAACGGAACGGAACGGAACGGAACGGAACGGAACGGAACGGAACCGAATGGAATGGAGTGAAATGGAATGGAATCGAATGGAATCGAATGGAACCGAATGGAATGGAAAGAAGGGAATTAAATGGAGTGGAATGGAATGGAATGGAATGGAATGGAATCAACCCGAGTAGAATGGAATGGATTGGAATGGAATGGAATGGAGTGGAATGGAATTGAATTCAATAGAATAGAATGGAATGGAATGGAATGGAATGGAATGGAATGGAATCGAATGGAATCGAATGGAATCGAATGGAATGGAGTGGAATAGAATGGAATCAACCTGAATAGAACGGAACGGAATGGAACGGAACGGAACGGAACGGAATGGAATTGAGTGAAATGGAATGGAATCGAATGGAATCGATAGGAACCGAATGGAATGGAATGGAAGGGAATGGAATGGAACGGAATGGAATGGAATGGAATCAACCCGAGTAGAATGGAATGGATTGGAATGGAATGGAATGGAGTGGAATGGAATGGAATGGAGTGGAATGGAATGGAGTGGAGTGGAATGGAATGGAATGGAGTGGAATGGAATGGAATGGAATGGAATGGAATGGAATGGAATGGAATTCAATGGAATACAATGGAATAGAGTGGAATGGAATGGAATGGAATGGAATGAACCCGAGTTGAACGGAATGGAATGGAATGGGATGGAATGGAATGAAATGGAATGGAATGGAATTGAATGGAATGGAATTGATTCCAATGGAATGGAATGGAATGGAATGGAATGGAATGGAATGGTATCGAAAGGAATGGAATGGAATGGAATGCAATGGAATGGAATGGAATGGAATGGAATGGAATGGAATGGAATGGAATGGAATCAACCCGAGTAGAATGGAGTGGATTGGAATGGAATGGAATGGAATGGAATGGACTTCAATGGAATAGAATGGAATGGAATGGAATGGAATTGAATGGAATGGAATGGAATAGAATGGAATCGGATGGAATGGAGTGGAATGGAATGGAATGGAATGGAATGGAATGGAATGGAATGCAATGAAATGGAATGGAATCGAATGGAATCGAATGGAATGGACTGTAATGAAATGGAATGGAATGGAATGGAATGGAATGGAATGGAATGGAATGGAATGGAATGGAATGGAATTGAATGGAATCAACCCGAGTAGAATGGAATGGATTGGAATGGAATGGAATGGAATGGAATCGAATGGAAAGGAATGGAATAGAAAGGAATGGAAAGGAATGGAATGGACGCGAGTAGAAAGGAATGGAATGGAATGGAATGGAATGGAATGGAATGGAATGGAATGGAATGAAACCGAGTAGAAAGGAATGGAATGGAATGGAATGGAATGGAATGGAATGGAATGGAATGGAATGGAATGGAATGGAAACAACCCGAGTAGAATGGAATGGATAGGAATGGAATGGAATGGAATGGAATGTAATTCAATAGAATGGAATGGAGGGGAATGGAAAGGAATGGAATGGAATGGAATGGAATGGAATCGAATGGAATCGAATGGAATCGAATGGAATGGAGTGGAATAGAGTGGAATCAACCCGAATAGAACGGAACGGAACGGAACGGAACGGAACGGAACGAAACGGAACGGAACCGAATGGAATGGAGTGAAATGGAATGGAATCGAATGGAATCGAATGGAACCGAATGGAATGGAAAGAAGGGAATTAAATGGAGTGGAATGGAATGGAATGGAATGGAATCAACCCGAGTAGAATGGAATGGATTGGAATGGAATGGAATGGAGTGGAATGGAATGGAATTCAATAGAATAGAATGGAATGGAATGGAATGGAATGGAATGGAATGGAATGGAATGGAATCGAATGGAATCGAATGGAATCGAATGGAATGGAGTGGAATAGAATGGAATCAACCTGAATAGAACGGAACGGAACGGAACGGAACGGAATGGAATTGAGTGAAATGGAATGGAATCGAATGGAATCGATAGGAACCGAATGGAATGGAATGGAATGGAATGGAATGGAATGGAATGGAATGGAATGGAATCAACCCGAGTAGAATGGAATGGATTGGAATGGAATGGAATGGAGTGGAATGGAATGGAATGGAGTGGAATGGAATGGAATGGAATCAACCCGAGTAGAATGGAATGGATTGGAATGGAACGGAATGGAGTGGAATGGAATGGAATGGAGTGGAATGGAATGGAATGGAATAGAATGGAATGGAATGGAATGGAATAGAATGGAATGGAATGGAATGGAATGGAATGGAATTCAATGGAATAGAATGGAATGGAATGGAATGGAATGGAATGAACCCGAGTTGAACGGAATGGAATGGAATGGGATGGAATGGAATGGAATGGAATGGAATGGAATGGAATGGAATGGAATGGAATTGATTCGAATGGAATGGAATGGAATGGAATGGAATGGAATGGTATCGAAAGGAATGGAATGGAATGGAATGCAATGGAATGGAATCGAATGGAATGGAATGGAATGGAATGGAATGGAATGGAATGGAAAGGAATGGAATGGAAGGGAATGGAATCAACCCGAGTAGAATGGAGTGGATTGGAATGGAATGGAATGGAATGGAATGGACTTCAATGGAATAGAATGGAATGGAATGGAATGGAATTGAATGGAATGGAATGGAATAGAATGGAATCGGATGGAATGGAGTGGAATGGAATGGAATGGAATGGAATGGAATGGAATGGAATCGAATGGAATGGAATGGAATGGAATGGAATGGAATGGAATGGAATCAACCCGAGTAGAACGGAGTGGAATGGAATGGAATGGAATGGAATGGAATGGAATGGAATGGAATGGAATTCAATGGAATAGAATGGAATGGAATGGAATAGAATGGAATGGAATGGAATTGAATCGAACGGAATGGAATGGAATGGAATGGAATGGAATGGAATGGAATGGAATGGAATGGAATGTAATCAACCCGAGTAGAACGGAATGGATTGGAATGGAAAGGAAGGGAATGGAATGGAATGGAATGAATGGAATGGAATGGAATGGAATCGAATCGAATGGAATCGAATGCAATCGAATGGAATGGAACGGAATGGAATGGAATGGAATGGAATGGAATCAACCCGAGTAGAATGGAGTGGATTGGAATGGAATGGAATGGAATGGAATGGACTTCAATGGAATAGAATGGAATGGAATGGAATGGAATTGAATGGAATGGAATGGAATGGAATGTAATGGAATGGAATCGAATGGAATCGAATGGAATCGAATGGAATGGAATGGAATGGAATGGAATCGAATGGAATGGAACGGAATGGAATGGAATGGAATGGAATGGAATGGAATGGAATGGAATGGAATGGAATTCAATGGAATAGAATGGAATGGAATGAAATGGAATGGAATCAACCCGAGAAGAATGGAATGGATTGTAATGGAATGGAATGGAATGGAATGGAATGGAATGGAATGGAATGGAGTCGAATGGAATGGAATGGAATGGAATGGAATGGAATGGAATGGAATCGAATGGAATGGAACGGAATGGAATGGAATGGAATGGAATGGAATGGAATGGAATGGAATTCAATGGAATAGAATGGAATGGAATGGAATGGAATGGAATGGAATGAACCCGAGTAGAACGGAATGGAATGGAATGGAATGGAATGGAATGGAATGGAATGGAATGGAATGGAATGGAATGGAATGGAATCAACCCGAGTAGAATGGAATGGATTGGAATGGAATGGAATGGAGTGGAATGGAATGGAATTCAATAGAATAGAATGGAATGGAATGGAATGGAATGGAATGGAATGGAATCGAATGGAATCTAATGGAATCGAATGGAATGGAGTGGAATAGAATGGAATCAACCTGAATAGAACGGAACGGAACGGAACGGAACGGAACGGAACGGAATGGAATTGAGTGAAATGGAATGGAATCGAATGGAATCGAAAGGAACCGAATGGAATGGAATGGAAGGGAATGGAATTGAATGGAATGGAATGGAATGGAATCAACCCGAGTAGAATGGAATGGATTGGAATGGAATGGAATGGAGTGGAATGGAATGGAATGGAGTGGAATGGAATAGAATGGAATAGAATGGAATGGAATGGAGTGGAATGGAATGGAATGGAATGGAATGGAATGGAATGGAATGGAATGGAATTCAATGGAATAGAGTGGAATGGAATGGAATGGAATGGAATGAACCCGAGTTGAACGAAATGGAATGGAATGGGATGGAATGGAATGGAATGGAATGGAATGGATGGAATGGAATGGATTGGAATTGATTCGAATGGAATGGAATGGAATGGAATGGAATGGTATCGAAAGAAATGGAATGGAATGGAATGCAATGGAATGGAATCGAATGGAATGGAATGGAATGGAATGGAATGGAATGGAATGGAATGGAATGGAATGGAATCAACCCGAGTAGAATGGAATGGATTGGAATGGAATGGAATGGAGTGGAATGGAATGGAAAGGAGTGGAATGGAATGGAATGGAATAGAATGGAATGGAATGGAATGGAATGGAATGGAATGGAATGGAATAGAATGGAATGGACTTCAATGGAATAGAATGGAATGGAATGGAATGGAATTGAATGGAATGGAATGGAATAGAATGGAATCGGATGGAATGGAGTGGAATGGAATGGAATGGAATGGAATGGAATGGAATGGAATGGAATGGAATGGAATGGAATGGAATGGAATCAACCCGAGTAGAACGGAATGGAATGGAATGGAATGGAATGGAATCAACCCGAGTAGAATGGAGTGGATTGGAATGGAATGGAATGGAATGGAATGGAATGGAATGGAATGCAATGAAATGGAATGGAATCGAATGGAATCGAATGGAATGGACTGTAATGAAATGGAATGGAATGGAATGGAATGGAATGGAATGGAATGGAATGGAATGGAATGGAATGGAATTGAATGGAATCAACCCGAGTAGAAAGGAATGGATTGGAATGGAATGGAATGGAATGGAATCGAATGGAATGGAATGGAATAGAAAGGAATGGTAAGGAATGGAATGGACGCGAGTAGAAAGGAATGGAATGGAATGGAATGGAATGGAATGGAATGGAATGGAATGAAACCGAGTAGAAAGGAATGGAATGGAATGGAATGGAATGGAATGGAATGGAATGGAATGGAATGGAATGGAATGGAATGGAATGGAATGGAAACAACCCGAGTAGAATGGAATGGATAGGAATGGAATGGAATGGAATGGAATGTAATTCAATAGAATGGAATGGAGGGGAATGGAAAGGAATGGAATGGAATGGAATGGAATCGAATGGAATCGAATGGAATCGAATGGAATGGAGTGGAATAGAGTGGAATCAACCCGAATAGAACGGAACGGAACGGAACGGAACGGAACGGAACGGAACGGAACGGAATCGAATGGAATGGAGTGAAATGGAATGGAATCGAATGGAATCGAATGGAACCGAATGGAATGGAAAGAAGGGAATTAAATGGAGTGGAATGGAATGGAATGGAATGGAATGGAATCAACCCGAGTAGAATGGAATGGATTGGAATGGAATGGAATGGAGTGGAATGGAATGGAATTCAATAGAATAGAATAGAATGGAATGGAATGGAATGGAATGGAATGGAATGGAATGGAATCGAATGGAATCGAATGGAATCGAATGGAATGGAGTGGAATAGAATGGAATCAACCTGAATAGAACGGAACGGAACGGAACGGAACGGAACGGAATGGAATTGAGTGAAATGGAATGGAATCGAATGGAATCGATAGGAACCGAATGGAATGGAATGGAAGGGAATGGAATGGAATGGAATGGAATGGAATGGAATCAACCCGAGTAGAATGGAATGGATTGGAATGGAATGGAATGGAGTGGAATGGAATGGAATGGAGTGGAATGGAATGGAGTGGAGTGGAATGGAATGGAATGGAGTGGAATGGAATGGAATGGAATGGAATGGAATGGAATGGAATGGAATGGAATGGAATGGAATGGAATTCAATGGAATACAATGGAATAGAATGGAATGGAATGGAATGGAATGGAATGAACCCGAGTTGAACGGAATGGAATGGAATGGGATGGAATGGAATGGAATGGAATGGAATGGAATGGAATGGAATGGAATTGATTCGAATGGAATGGAATGGAATGGAATGGAATGGAATGGTATCGAAAGGAATGCAATGGAATGGAATGCAATGGAATGGAATGGAATGGAATGGAATGGAATGGAATGGAATGGAATGGTATCAACCCGAGTAGAATGGAGTGGATTGGAATGGAATGGAATGGAATGGAATGGACTTCAATGGAATAGAATGGAATGGAATGGAATGGAATTGAATGGAATGGAATGGAATAGAATGGAATCGGATGGAATGGAGTGGAATGGAATGGAATGGAATGGAATGGAATGGAATGGAATGGAATGGAATCGAATCAACCCGAGTAGAACGGAATGGAATGGAATGGAATGGAATGGAATGGAATGGAATGGAATGGAATGCAATGGAATGGAATGGAATGGAATGAAACCGAGTAGAAAGGAATGGAATGGAATGGAATGGAATGGAATGGAATGGAATGGAATGGAATGGAATGGAATCAACCCGAGTAGAACGGAATGGAATGGAATGGAATGGAATGGAATCAACCCGAGTAGAATGGAGTGGATTGGAATGGAATGGAATGGAATGGAATGGAATGGAATGGAATGCAATGAAATGGAATGGAATCGAATGGAATCGAATGGAATGGACTGTAATGAAATGGAATGGAATGGAATGGAATGGAATGGAATTGAATGGAATGGAATGGAATGGAATGGAATTGAATGGAATCAACCCGAGTAGAAAGGAATGGATTGGAATGGAATGGAATGGAATGGAATCGAATGGAATGGAATGGAATAGAAAGGAATGGTAAGGAATGGAATGGACGCGAGTAGAAAGGAATGGAATGGAATGGAATGGAATGGAATGGAATGGAATGGAATGAAACCGAGTAGAAAGGAATGGAATGGAATGGAATGGAATGGAATGGAATGGAATGGAATGGAATGGAATGGAATGGAATGGAATGGAATGGAAACAACCCGAGTAGAATGGAATGGATAGGAATGGAATGGAATGGAATGGAATGGAATGGAATTCAATAGAATGGAATGGAGGGGAATGGAAAGGAATGGAATGGAATGGAATGGAATCGAATGGAATCGAATGGAATCGAATGGAATGGAGTGGAATAGAGTGGAATCAACCCGAATAGAACGGAACGGAACGGAACGGAACGGAACGGAACGGAACGGAACGGAATCGAATGGAATGGAGTGAAATGGAATGGAATCGAATGGAATCGAATGGAACCGAATGGAATGGAAAGAAGGGAATTAAATGGAGTGGAATGGAATGGAATGGAATGGAATGGAATCAACCCGAGTAGAATGGAATGGATTGGAATGGAATGGAATGGAGTGGAATGGAATGGAATTCAATAGAATAGAATAGAATGGAATGGAATGGAATGGAATGGAATGGAATGGAATGGAATGGAATCGAATGGAATCGAATGGAATCGAATGGAATGGAGTGGAATAGAATGGAATCAACCTGAATAGAACGGAACGGAACGGAACGGAACGGAACGGAACGGAATGGAATTGAGTGAAATGGAATGGAATCGAATGGAATCGATAGGAACCGAATGGAAGGGAATGGAAGGGAATGGAATGGAATGGAATGGAATGGAATGGAATCAACCCGAGTAGAATGGAATGGATTGGAATGGAATGGAATGGAGTGGAATGGAATGGAATGGAGTGGAATGGAATGGAGTGGAGTGGAATGGAATGGAATGGAGTGGAATGGAATGGAATGGAATGGAATGGAATGGAATGGAATGGAATGGAATGGAATGGAATTCAATGGAATACAATGGAATAGAATGGAATGGAATGGAATGGAATGGAATGAACCCGAGTTGAACGGAATGGAATGGAATGGGATGGAATGGAATGGAATGGAATGGAATGGAATGGAATGGAATGGAATTGATTCGAATGGAATGGAATGGAATGGAATGGAATGGAATGGTATCGAAAGGAATGCAATGGAATGGAATGCAATGGAATGGAATGGAATGGAATGGAATGGAATGGAATGGAATGGAATGGAATGGAATGGTATCAACCCGAGTAGAATGGAGTGGATTGGAATGGAATGGAATGGAATGGAATGGACTTCAATGGAATAGAATGGAATGGAATGGAATGGAATTGAATGGAATGGAATGGAATAGAATGCAATCGGATGGAATGGAGTGGAATGGAATGGAATGGAATGGAATGGAATGGAATGGAATGGAATGGAATGGAATGGAATGGAATCGAATCAACCCGAGTAGAACGGAATGGAATGGAATGGAATGGAATGGAATGGAATGGAATGGAATGGAATGGAATGCAATGGAATGGAATGGAATGGAATGAAACCGAGTAGAAAGGAATGGAATGGAATGGAATGGAATGGAATGGAATGGAATGGAATGGAATGGAATGGAATGGAATGGAAACAACCCGAGTAGAATGGAATGGATAGGAATGGAATGGAATGGAATGGAATGTAATTCAATAGAATGGAATGGAGGGGAATGGAAAGGAATGGAATGGAATGGAATGGAATCGAATGGAATCGAATGGAATCGAATGGAATGGAGTGGAATAGAGTGGAATCAACCCGAATAGAACGGAACGGAACGGAACGGAACGGAACGCAACGGAACGGAACGGAATCGAATGGAATGGAGTGAAATGGAATGGAATCGAATGGAATCGAATGGAACCGAATGGAATGGAAAGAAGGGAATTAAATGGAGTGGAATGGAATGGAATGGAATGGAATGGAATCAACCCGAGTAGAATGGAATGGATTGGAATGGAATGGAATGGAGTGGAATGGAATGGAATTCAATAGAATAGAATAGAATGGAATGGAATGGAATGGAATGGAATGGAATGGAATCGAATGGAATCGAATGGAATCGAATGGAATGGAGTGGAATAGAATGGAATCAACCTGAATAGAACGGAACGGAACGGAACGGAACGGAACGGAACGGAATGGAATTGAGTGAAATGGAATGGAATCGAATGGAATCGATAGGAACCGAATGGAATGGAATGGAAGGGAATGGAATGGAATGGAATGGAATGGAATGGAATGGAATCAACCCGAGTAGAATGGAATGGATTGGAATGGAATGGAATGGAGTGGAATGGAATGGAATGGAGTGGAAAGGAATGGAATGGAATGGAATGGAATCAACCCGAGTAGAATGGAATGGATTGGAATGGAATGGAATGGAGTAGAATGGAATGGAATGGAGTGGAATGGAATGGAATGGAATCAACCCGAGTAGAATGGAATGGATTGGAATGAAACGGAATGGAGTGGAATGGAATGGAATGGAGTGGAATGGAATGGAATGGAATAGAATGGAATGGAATGGAATGGAATGGAATGGAATGGAATGGAATGGAATGGAATGGAATTCAATGGAATAGAATGGAATGGAATGGAATGGAATGGAATGAACCCGAGTTGAACGGAATGGAATGGAATGGGATGGAATGGAATGGAATGGAATGGAATGGAATGGAATGGAATGGAATGGAATTGATTCGAATGGAATGGAATGGAATGGAATGGAATGGAATGGTATCGAAAGGAATGGAATGGAATGGAATGCAATGGAATGGAATCGAATGGAATGGAATGGAATGGAATGGAATGGAATGGAATGGAATGGAATGGAATGGAATGGAATGGAATTGAATCGAATGGAATGGAATGGAATGGAATGGAATGGAATGGAATGGAATGGAATGGAATGTAATCAACCCGAGTAGAACGGAATGGATTGGAATGGAAAGGAAGGGAATGGAATGGAATGGAATGAATGGAATGGAATGGAATGGAATCGAATCGAATGGAATCGAATGCAATCGAATGGAATGGAACGGAATGGAATGGAATGGAATGGAATGGAATGGAATGGAATGGAATCAACCCGAGTAGAATGGAGTGGATTGGAATGGAATGGAATGGAATGGAATGGACTTCAATGGAATAGAATGGAATGGAATGGAATGGAATTGAATGGAATGGAATGGAAAGTAATGTAATGGAATGGAATCGAATGGAATCGAATGGAATCGAATGGAATGGAATGGAATGGAATGGAATCGAATGGAATGGAACGGAATGGAATGGAATGGAATGGAATGGAATGGAATGGAATGGAATGGAATTCAATGGAATAGAATGGAATGGAATGAAATGGAATGGAATCAACCCGAGAAGAATGGAATGGATTGTAATGGAATGGAATGGAATGGAATGGAATGGAATGGAATGGAATGGAATGGAATGGAATGGAATGGAATGGAATCAACCCGAGTAGAAAGGAATGGAATGGAATGGAATGGAATGGAATGGAAAGGAATGGAATGGAATGGAATGGAATTCCATGGAATGGAATGGAATGGAATGGAAGGGAATGGAATCAACCCGAGTAGAACGGAATGGAATGGAATGGAATGGAATGGAATGGAATGGAATGGAATGGAATGGAATGGAATGGAATTCAATGGAATAGAATGGAATGGAATGGAATGGAATGGAATGAACCCGAGTAGAACGGAATGGAATGGAATGGAATGGAATGGAATGGAATGCAATCAACCCGAGTAGAATGGAGTGGATTGGAATGGAATGGAATGGAATGGAATGGACTTCAATGGAATAGAATGGAATGGAATGGAATGGAATTGAATGGAATGGAATGGAATAGAATGGAATCGGATGGAATGGAGTGGAATGGAATGGAATGGAATGGAATGGAATGGAATGGAATGGAATGGAATGGAATGGAATGGAATGGAATCAACCCGAGTAGAACGGAATGGAATGGAATGGAATGGAATGGAATGGAATGGAATGGAATGGAATGGAATGGAATGGAATGGAATGGAATGGAATGGAATTCAATGGAATAGAATGGAATGGAATGGAATAGAATGGAATGGAATGGAATTGAATCGAATGGAATGGAATGGAATGGAATGGAATGGAATGGAATGGAATCAACCCGAGTAGAACGGAATGGATTGGAATGGAAAGGAATGGAATGGAATGGAATGGAATGGAATGAATGGAATGGAATGGAATGGAATCGAATCGAATGGAATCGAATGGAATCGAATGGAATGGAACGGAATGGAATGGAATGGAATGGAATGGAATGGAATCAACCCGAGTAGAATGGAGTGGATTGGAATGGAATGGAATGGAATGGAATGGACTTCAATGGAATAGAATGGAATGGAATGGAATGGAATGGAATGGAATGAACCCGAGTTGAACGGAATGGAATGGAATGGGATGGAATGGAATGGAATGGAATGGAATGGAATGGAATGGAATGGAATGGAATGGAATTGATTCGAATGGAATGGAATGGAATGGAATGGAATGGAATGGAATGGTATCGAAAGGAATCGAATGGAATGGAATGCAATGGAATGGAATCTAATGGAATGGAATGGAATGGAATGGAATGGAATGGAATGGAATGGAATGGAATGGAATGGAATGGAATGGAATGGAATGGAATGGAATCAACCCGAGTAGAATGGAGTGGATTGGAATGGAATGGAATGGAATGGAATGGACTTCAGTGGAATAGAATGGAATGGAATGGAATGGAATTGAATGGAATGGAATGGAATAGAATGGAATCGGATGGAATGGAGTGGAATGGAATGGAATGGAATGGAATGTAATGGAATGGAATGGAATCGAATGGAATGGAATGGAATGGAATGGAATGGAATGGAATGGAATGGAATGGAATGGAATGGAATCAACCCGAGTAGAACGGAATGGAATGGAATGGAATGGAATGGAATGGAATGGAATGGAATGGAATGGAATGGAATGGAATGGAATGGAATGGAATTCAATGGAATAGAATGGAATGGAATGGAATAGAATGGAATGGAATGGAATTGAATCTAATGGAATGGAATGGAATGGAATGGAATGGAATGGAATGGAATGGAATGGAATGGAATGTAATCAACCCGAGTAGAACGGAATGGATTGGAATGGAAAGGAAGGGAATGGAATGGAATGGAATGAATGGAATGGAATGGAATGGAATCGAATCGAATGGAATCGAATGCAATCGAATGGAATGGAACGGAATTGAATGGAATGGAATGGAATGGAATGGAATGGAATGGAATGGAATCAACCCGAGTAGAATGGAGTGGATTGGAATGGAATGGAATGGAATGGAATGGACTTCAATGGAATAGAATGGAATGGAATGGAATGGAATTGAATGGAATGGAATGGAATGGAATGGAATGGAATGGAATGGAATGGAATGGAATCAACCCGAGTATAAAGGAATGGAACGGAATGGAATGGAATGGAATGGAATGGAATGGAATTTAATGGAATGGAATGGAATGGAATGCAATGAAATGGAATGGAATCGAATGGAATCGAATGGAATGGACTGTAATGAAATGGAATGGAATGGAATGGAATGGAATGGAATGGAATTGAATGGAATGGAATGGAATTGAATGGAATCAACCCGAGTAGAATGGAATGGATTGGAATGGAATGGAATGGAATGGAATCGAATGGAATGGAATGGAATAGAAAGGAATGGAAAGGAATGGAATGGACGCGAGTAGAACGGAATGGAATGGAATGGAATGGAATGGAATGGAATGGAATGAACCCGAGTAGAACGGAATGGAATGGAATGGAATGGAATGGAATGGAATGGAATGGAATGGAATGGAATGGAATGGAATCAACCCGAGTAGAATGGAATGGATAGGAATGGAATGGAATGGAATGGAATGTAATTCAATAGAATGGAATGGAGGGGAATGGAAAGGAATGGAATGGAATGGAATGGAATCGAAAGGAATCGAATGGAATCGAATGGAATGCAGTGGAATAGAGTGGAATCAACCCGAATAGAACGGAACGGAACGGAACGGAACGGAACGGAACGGAATGGAATGGAGTGAAATGGAATGGAAACAAATGGAGTCGAATGGAACCGAATGGAATGGAATGGACGGGAATGGAATGGAATGGAATGGAATGGAATGGAATGGAATGGAATGGAATGGAATGGAATGCAATGGAATGGAATCAACCCGAGTAGAACGGAGTGGAATGGAATGGAATGGAATGGAATGGAATGGAATGGAATGCAATGGAATGGAATGGAATGGAATGGAATGGAATTCAATGGAATGGAATGGAATGGAATGGAATGGAATTGAATGGAATGGAATCAACCGGAGTAGATCGGAATGGAATGGAATGGAATGGAATGGAATGGAATGGAATGGAATGGAATGGAATGGAATGGAATGGAATGGAATGGAATGGAATGGAATGGAATTCAATGGAATAGAATGGAATGGAATGGAATGGAATGGAATGGAATGGAATTGAATGGAATGGAATGGAATGGAATGGAATGGAATCGAATGGAATCGAATGAGATGCAATGGAATGGAATGGAATGGAATGGAATCGAATGGAATGGAGTGGAATGGAATGGAATCGAATGGAATCGAATGGAATCAAATGGAATGGAATGGAATGGAATGGAAAGGAATGGAAAGGAATGGAATGGAATGGAATCAACCCGAGTAGATTGGAATGGATTGGAATGGAATGGAATGGAATGGAATGGAATTCAATGGAAAAAATGAAATGGAATGGAATGGAATGGAATCGAATGGAATGGAATGGAATGGAATGGAATGGAATGGAATTGAATGGAATGGAATGGAATGGAATGGAATGGAATGGAATGGAATCGAATGGAATCGAATGGAATCGAATGGAATGGAATGGAATGGAATGGAAAGGAATCAACCCGAGTAGATTGGAATGGATTGGAATGGAATGGAATGGAATGGAAGGGAATGGAATGGAATCGAATGGAATCGAATGGAATCGAATGGAATGGAGTGGAATAGAATGGAATCAACCCGAGTAGAACGGAATGGAATTGAACGGAACGGAACGGAACGGAACGGAACGGAACGGAACCGAATGGAATGGAGTGAAATGGAATGGAATCGAATGGAATCGAATGGAACCGAATGGAATGGAAAGAAGGGAATTAAATGGAATGGAATGGAATGGAATGGAATGGAATCAACCCGAGTAGAATGGAATGGATTGGAATGGAATGGAATGGAGTGGAATGGAATGGAATTCAATAGAATAGAATGGAATGGAATGGAATGGAATGGATTGGAATGGAATGGAATGGAATTCAATGGAATGGAATGGAATGGAATGGAATCAACCCGAGTAGAACGGAATGGAATGGAATGGAAAGGAATGGAATGGAGGGGAATGGAATGGAATGGAATGGAATTCAATGGAATGGAACGGAATGGAATGGAACCTAAAGGAATCGAATTGGATGGTATGAATTGGAATGGAAGAGAATGGAATCAACCCGAGTTGAACGGAATGGAATGGAATGGAATGGAATGGAATGGAATGGAATGGAATTTAATGGAATGGAATGGAACGGAATGGAATGGAATGGAATCAACCCGAGTAGAATGGAATGGATTGGAATGGAATGGAATGGAATGGAATGGAATGGAATCGAAAGGAATGGAATGGAATGGAATGGAATGGAATGGAATGGAATTCAATGGAATAGAATGGAATGGAAAGGAATGGAATGGAATGGAATCGAATGGAATGGAATGGAATGGAATGGAATGGAATGGAATGGAATGGAATGGAATGGAATGGATTGGAATGGAATGGAGTGGAATGGAATGGAATTGAAAGGAATGGAATGGAATGGAATGGAATGGAATGGAATGGATAGGAATGGAATGGAATTGAATGGAATCAACCCAAGTAGAATGGAATGGATTGCAATGGAATGGAGTGGAATGGAATGCAAAGAAATCAACCCGAGTAGAATGGATTGGATTGGAATGGAATGGAATGGAATGGAATGGAATGGAATGGAATGGAATGGAATGGAATGGAATGGAATGGAATCAACCCGAGAACAACGTAATGGAATGGAATGGAATGGAATGGAATGGAATGGAAATCAATGGAATGGAATGGAATGGAATGGAATGGAATGGAATGGAATGGAATGGAATGGAAGGGAATAGAATGGAATCAACCCGAGTAGAACGGAATGGAATGGAATGGAATGGAATGGAATGAAATGGAATGGAATGGTATGGAATGGAATCGAATGGAATCGAATGGAATGGAATGGAATCGAATTGAATCGAATGGAATCGAATGGAATGGAATGGAATAAACCCGAGTAGAATGGAATGGATTGGAATGGAATGGAATGGAATGGAATGGAATGGAATGGAATTGAAAGGAATGGAATGGAATGGAATGGAATGGAATGGATAGGAATGGAGTGGAATGGAATGGAATCAACCCAAGTAGAATGGAATGGATTGCAATGGAATGGAGTGGAATGGAATGCAAAGAAATCAACCCGAGTAGAATGGATTGGATTGGAATGGAATGGAATGGAATGGAATGGAATGGAATGGAATTGAATGGAATGAACCCGAGTAGAATGGAATTGAATGGAATGGAATGGAATGCAATGGAATGGAATGGAATGGAATGCAATGGAATGGAATGGAATGGAACGGAATGGAATGGAATGGAATGGAATGGAATGGAAAGGAGTGGAATGGAAAGGAATGGAATGGAAACCAACCCAAGTAGAACGGAATGGAATGGAATGGAATGGAATGGAATGGAATGGAATGGAATGGAATAGAATGAACCCGACAGGAATGGAATGGAATGGAATGGAAAGAATGGAATGGAACGGAATGGAATGGAGTGGAACGGAATGATCAACCCGAGTAAAATGGAATGGATTGAAATGGAATGGAATGGAGTGGAATGGAATGGAATCGAATGGAATCGAATTAAATCGAATGGAATGGAACCTAATGGAGTGGAATGGAATGGAATGGAATGGAATGGAAAGGAATGGAATGGAATGGAATGGAATGGAATTCAAAGGAATAGAACGGACTGGAATGGAATGGAATGGAATGGAATGGAATGGAATGGAGCCTAAAGGAATCGAATTGGATGGTATGGATTGGAATGGAAGAGAATGGAATCAACCCGAGTGGAACGGAATGGAATGGAATGGAAAGGAATGGAATGGAATGGAATGGAATGGAATGGAATGGAATGGAATGGAATGCAATGGAATGCAATGGAATTGAATGGAATGGAATCAACCCGAGTACAATGGAATGGATTGGAATGGAATGGAATGGAATGGAATGGAATCGAAAGGAATGGAATGGAATGGAAGGGAATGGAATGGAATGGAATGCAATGGAATGGAATCAACCCAAGTAGAATGGAATGGATTGCAATGGAATGGAATGGAATGGAATGGAATGGAATGGAAGGGAATGGAATGGAATCGAATGGAATAGAATCGAATGGAATCGAATGGAATCGAATGGAATGGAGTGCAATAGAATGGAATCAACCCGAGTAGAATGGAATGGAATGGAACGGAACGGAACGGAACGGAACGGAACGGAACGGAACGGAATGGAATGGAGTGAAATGGAATGGAATCGAATGGAATCGAACGGAACCGAATGGAATGGAAAGAAGGGAACGGAATGGAATGGAATGGAATGGAATCAACCCGAGTAGAATGGAATGGATTGGAATGGAATGGAATGGAATGGAAAGGAATTCAATGGAATAGAATGAAATGGAATGGAATGGAATGGAATGGAATGGAATGGAATCGAATGGAATCGAATGGAATCGAATGGAATGGAGTGGAAGAGAATGGAATCAACTCGAGTACAACGGAATGGAATGCAACGGAATGGAACGGAATGGAACGGAATGAAACGGAACGGAATGGAATGGAGTGAAATGGAATGGAATCGAATGGAATCGAATGGAACCGAATGGAATGGAATGGAACGGAATGGAATGGAATGGACTGGAATGGAATGGAATCAACCCTAGTAGAATGTAATGGATTGGAATGGAATGGAATGGAATGGAATGGAATGGAATGGAATGGAATCGAATGGAATTGAATGGAATCAAATGGAATGGAATGGAATCGAATGTAATCAACCCGAGTAGAACGGAATGGAATGGAATGGAATGGTATGGAATGGAATGGAATGGAATGGAATGGAATGGAATGGAATGGAATGGAATGGAATTGAGTGGAATGGAATGGAATGGAATGGAATGGAATGGAATGGAATGGAATGGAATGGAATGGAATGGAATCAACACGAGTAGAACGGAACAGAATGGAATGGAATGGAATGGAATGGAATGGAATGGAATGGAATTCAATGGAATGGAATGGAATGGAATGGAATCAACCCGAGTAGAACGGAATGGAATGGAATGGAAAGGAATGGAATGGAGTGGAATGGAATGGAATGGAATGGAATTCAATGGAATGGAACGGAATGGAATGGAATGGAATGGAAAGGAATGGAATGGAATGGAATGGAGTGGAATGGAATGGAATGGAATGGAATGGAATGGACTGGAATGGAATTCTATGGAATAGAATGGAATGGAATGGAATGGAATGGAATCAACCCGAGTAGAAAGGAATGGAACGGAATGGAATGGAATGGAATGGAATGGAATGGAATTTAATGGAATGGAATGGAATGGAATGCAATGAAATGGAATGGAATCGAATGGAATCGAATGGAATGGACTGTAATGAAATGGAATGGAATGGAATGGAATGGAATGGAATGGAATTGAATGGAATGGAATGGAATTGAATGGAATCAACCCGAGTAGAATGGAATGGATTGGAATGGAATGGAATGGAATGGAATCGAATGGAATGGAATGGAATAGAAAGGAATGGAAAGGAATGGAATGGACGCGAGTAGAACGGAATGGAATGGAATGGAATGGAATGGAATGGAATGGAATGAACCCGAGTAGAACGGAATGGAATGGAATGGAATGGAATGGAATGGAATGGAATGGAATGGAATGGAATCAACCCGAGTAGAATGGAATGGATAGGAATGGAATGGAATGGAATGGAATGTAATTCAATAGAATGGAATGGAGGGGAATGGAAAGGAATGGAATGGAATGGAATGGAATCGAAAGGAATCGAATGGAATCGAATGGAATGCAGTGGAATAGAGTGGAATCAACCCGAATAGAACGGAACGGAACGGAACGGAACGGAACGGAACGGAATGGAATGGAGTGAAATGGAATGGAAACAAATGGAGTCGAATGGAACCGAATGGAATGGAATGGACGGGAATGGAATGGAATGGAATGGAATGGAATGGAATGGAATGGAATGGAATGGAATGCAATGGAATGGAATCAACCCGAGTAGAACGGAGTGGAATGGAATGGAATGGAATGGAAAGGAATGGAATGCAATGGAATGGAATGGAATGGAATGGAATGGAATGGAATTCAATGGAATGGAATGGAATGGAATGGAATGGAATTGAATGGAATGGAATCAACCGGAGTAGATCGGAATGGAATGGAATGGAATGGAATGGAATGGAATGGAATGGAATGGAATGGAATTCAATGGAATGGAATTCAATGGAATAGAATGGAATGGAATGGAATGGAATGGAATGGAATGGAATTGAATGGAATGGAATGGAATGGAATGGAATGGAATCGAATGGAATCGAATGGAATGCAATGGAATGGAATGGAATGGAATGGAATCGAATGGAATGGAGTGGAATGGAATGGAATCGAATGGAATCGAATGGAATCAAATGGAATGGAATGGAATGGAATGGAAAGGAATGGAAAGGAATGGAATGGAATGGAATCAACCCGAGTAGATTGGAATGGATTGGAATGGAATGGAATGGAATGGAATGGAATTCAATGGAAAAAATGAAATGGAATGGAATGGAATGGAATCGAATGGAATGGAATGGAATGGAATGGAATGGAATGGAATTGAATGGAATGGAATGGAATGGAATGGAATGGAATTGAATGGAATGGAATGGAATGGAATGGAATGGAATGGAATCGAATGGAATCGAATGGAATCGAATGGAATGGAATGGAATGGAAAGGAATAAACCCGAGTAGATTGGAATGGATTGGAATGGAATGGAATGGAATGGAAGGGAATGGAATGGAATCGAATGGAATCGAATGGAATCGAATGGAATGGAGTGGAATAGAATGGAATCAACCCGAGTTGAACGGAATGGAATTGAACGGAACGGAACGGAACGGAACGGAACCGAATGGAATGGAGTGAAATGGAATGGAATCGAATGGAATCGAATGGAACCGAATGGAATGGAAAGAAGGGAATTAAATGGAATGGAATGGAATGGAATGGAATGGAATCAACCCGAGTAGAATGGAATGGATTGGAATGGAATGGAATGGAGTGGAATTGAATGGAATTCAATAGAATAGAATGGAATGGAATGGAATGGAATGGAATGGAATGGAATCGAATGGAATCGAATGGAATCGAATGGAATGGAGTGGAATAGAAAGGAATCAACCTGAATAGAACGGAACGGAACGGAACGGAACGGAACGGAATGGAATTGAGTGAAATGGAATGGAATCGAATGGAATAGAAAGGAACCGAATGGAATGGAATGGAAGGCAATGGAATGGAATGGAATGGAATGGAATGGAATCAACCCGAGTAGAATGGAATGGATTGGAATGGAATGGAATGGAGTGGAATGGAATGGAATGGAGTGGAATGGAATGGAATGGAATAGAATGGAATGGAATGGAATGGAATGGAATGGAATGGAATGGAATGGAATGGAATGGAATGGAATTCAATGGAATAGAATGGAATGGAATGGAATGGAATGGAATGAACGCGAGTTGAACGGAATGGAATGGAATGGGATGGAATGGAATGGAATGGAATGGAATGGAATGGAATGGAATGGAATGGAATGGAATTGATTCGAATGGAATGGAATGGAATGGTATCGAAAGAAATGGAATGGAATGGAATGCAATGGAATGGAATCGAATGGAATGGAATGGAATGGAATGGAATGGAATGGAATGGAATGGAATGGAATGGAATGGAATGGAATGGAATGGAATCAACCCGAGTAGAATGGAATGGATTGGAATGGAATGGAATGGAGTGGAATGGAATGGAAAGGAGTGGAATGGAATGGAATGGAATAGAATGGAATGGAATGGAATGGAATGGAATGGAATGGAATGGAATGGAATGGACTTCAATGGAATAGAATGGAATGGAATGGAATGGAATTGAATGGAATGGAATGGAATAGAATGGAATCGGATGGAATGGAGTGGAATGGAATGGAATGGAATGGAATGGAATGGAATGGAATGGAATGGAATGGAATGGAATCAACCCGAGTAGAATGGAATGGAATGGAATGGAATGGAATGGAATGGAATTTAATGGAATGGAATGGAATGGAATGGAATGGAATGGAATGGAATGGAATGGAATGGAATTCAATGGAATAGAATGGAATGGAATGGAATAGAATGGAATGGAATGGAATTGAATCGAATGGAATCGAATGGAATGGAATGGAATGGAATGGAATGGAATGGAATGGAATGTAATCAACCCGAGTAGAACGGAATGGATTGGAATGGAAAGGAATGGAATGGAATGGAATGGAATGGAATGAATGGAATGGAATGGAATGGAATGGAATCGAATGGAATCGAATGGAATCGAATGGAATGGAACGGAATGGAATGGAATGGAATGGAATGGAATGGAATGGAATGGAATCAACCCGAGTAGAATTGAGTGGATTGGAATGGAATGGAATGGAATGGAATGGACTTCAATGGAATAGAATGGAATGGAATGGAATGGAATTGAATTGAATGGAATGGAATAGAATGGAATCGGATGGAATGGAGTGGAATGGAATGGAATGGAATGGAATGGAATGGAATGGAATCGAATGGAATGGAATGGAATGGAATGGAATGGAATGGAATGGAATGGAATCAACCCGAGTAGAACGGAATGGAATGGAATGGAATGGAATGTAATGGAATGGAATGGAATTGAATGGAATCAAAAGGAATGGAATGGAATCGAATGTAATCAACCCGAGTAGAACGGAATGGAATGGAATGGAATGGAATGGAATGGAATGGAATGGAATTGAGTGGAATGGAATGGAATGGAATGGAATGGAATGGAATGGAATGGAATGGAATGGAATGGAATGGAATCAACACGAGTAGAACGGAATGGAATGGAATGGAATGGAATGTAATGGAATGGAATGGAATGGAATTCTATGGAATGGAATGGAATGGAATGGAATCAACCCGAGTAGAACGGAATGGAATGGAATGGAATGGAATGGAATGGAGTGGAATGGAATGGAATGGAATGGAATTCAATGGAAAGGAACGGAATGGAAAGGAATGGAATGGAATGGAATGGAATGGAATGGAATGGAATGGAATGGAATGGAATGGAGTGGAATGGAATGGAATGGAATGGAATGGAATGGAATGGAATGGAATTCAATGGAATAGAATGGAATGGAATGGAATTCAATGGAATAGAATGGAATGGAATGGAATGGAATGGAATGAACCCGAGTTGAACGGAATGGAATGGAATGGAATGGAATGGAATGGAATGGAATGGAATGGAATGGAATGGAATGGAATGGAATGGAATGGAATGGAATTGAATGGAATCAACCCGAGTAGAATGGAATTTATTGGAATGGAATGGAATGGAATGGAATCAAATGGAATGGAATGGAATAGAAAGGAATGGAAAGGAATGGAATGGACGCGAGTAGAACGGAATGGAATGGAATGCAATGGAATGGAATGGAATGGAATGGAATGGAATGGAATGGAATGGAATGAACCCGAGTAGAAAGGTATGGAATGGAATGGAATGGAATGGAATGGAATGGAATGGAATGGAATGGAATGGAATGGAAACAACCCGAGTAGAATGGAATGGATAGGAATGGAATGGAATGGAATGGAATGTAATTCAATAGAATGGAATGGAGTGGAATGGAAAGGAATGGAATGGAATGGAATGGAATCGAATGGAATCGAATGGAATCGAATGGAATGGAGTGGAATAGTGTGGAATCAACCCGAATAGAACGGAACGGAACGGAACGGAACGGAACGGAACGGAACGGAACCGAATGGAATGGAGTGAAATGGAATGGAATCGAATGGAATCGAATGGAACCGAATGGAATGGAAAGAAGGGAATTAAATGGAGTGGAATGGAATGGAATGGAATGGAATGGAATCAACCCGAGTAGAATGGAATGGATTGGAATGGAATGGAATGGAGTGGAATGGAATTGAATTCAATAGAATAGAATGGAATGGAATGGAATGGAATGGAATGGAATGGAGTGGAATCGAATGGAATCGAATGGAATCGAATGGAATGGAGTGGAATAGAATGGAATCAACCTGAATAGAACGGAACGGAATGGAACGGAACGGAACGGAACGGAATGGAATTGAGTGAAATGGAATGGAATCGAATGGAATCGATAGGAACCGAATGGAATGGAATGGAAGGGAATGGAATGGAACGGAATGGAATGGAATGGAATCAACCCGAGTAGAATGGAATGGATTGGAATGGAATGGAATGGAGTGGAATGGAATGGAATGGAGTGGAATGGAATGGAGTGGAGTGGAATGGAATGGAGTGGAGTGGAATGGAATGGAATGGAATGGAATGGAATGGAATGGAATGGAATGGAATGGAATTCAATGGAATACAATGGAATAGAGTGGAATGGAATGGAATGGAATGGAATGAACCCGAGTTGAACGGAATGGAATGGAACGGGATGGAATGGAATGGAACGGAATGGAATGGAATTGAATGGAATGGAATTGATTCCAATGGAATGGAATGGAATGGAATGGAATGGAATGGTATCGAAAGGAATGGAATGGAATGGAATGCAATGGAATGGAATGGAATGGAATGGAATGGAATGGAATGGAATGGAATGGAATGGAATCAACCCGAGTAGAATGGAGTGGATTGGAATGGAATGGAATGGAATGGAATGGACTTCAATGGAATAGAATGGAATGGAATGGAATGGAATTGAATGGAATGGAATGGAATAGAATGGAATCGGATGGAATGGAGTGGAATGGAATGGAATGGAATGGAATGGAATGGAATGGAATGGAATGCAATGAAATGGAATGGAATCGAATGGAATCGAATGGAATGGACTGTAATGAAATGGAATGGAATGGAATGGAATGGAATGGAATGGAATGGAATTGAATGGAATCAACCCGAGTAGAATGGAATGGATTGGAATGGAATGGAATGGAATGGAATCGAATGGAATGGAATGGAATAGAAAGGAATGGAAAGGAATGGAATGGACGCGAGTAGAAAGGAATGGAATGGAATGGAATGGAATGGAATGGAATGGAATGGAATGGAATGGAATGAAACCGAGTAGAAAGGAATGGAATGGAATGGAATGGAATGGAATGGAATGGAATGGAATGGAATGGAATGGAATGGAATGGAAACAACCCGAGTAGAATGGAATGGATAGGAATGGAATGGAATGGAATGGAATGTAATTCAATAGAATGGAATGGAGGGGAATGGAAAGGAATGGAATGGAATGGAATGGAATCGAATGGAATCGAATGGAATCGAATGGAATGGAGTGGAATAGAGTGGAATCAACCCGAATAGAACGGAACGGAACGGAACGGAACGGAACGGAACGAAACGGAACGGAACCGAATGGAATGGAGTGAAATGCAATGGAATCGAATGGAATCGAATGGAACCGAATGGAATGGAAAGAAGGGAATTAAATGGAGTGGAATGGAATGGAATGGAATGGAATGGAATCAACCCGAGTAGAATGGAATGGATTGGAATGGAATGGAATGGAGTGGAATGGAATGGAATTCAATAGAATAGAATGGAATGGAATGGAATGGAATGGAATGGAATGGAATGGAATCGAATGGAATCGAATGGAATCGAATGGAATGGAGTGGAATAGAATGGATTCAACCTGAATAGAACGGAACGGAACGGAACGGAACGGAATGGAATTGAGTGAAATGGAATGGAATCGAATGGAATCGATAGGAACCGAATGGAATGGAATGGAAGGGAATGGAATGGAATGGAATGGAATGGAATGGAATGGAATCAACCCGAGTAGAATGGAATGGATTGGAATGGAATGGAATGGAGTGGAATGGAATGGAATGGAGTGGAATGGAATGGAATGGAATCAACCCGAGTAGAATGGAATGGATTGGAATGGAACGGAATGGAGTGGAATGGAATGGAATGGAGTGGAATGGAATGGAATGGAATAGAATGGAATGGAATGGAATGGAATGGAATGGAATGGAATGGAATGGAATGGAATGGAATTCAATGGAATAGAATGGAATGGAATGGAATGGAATGGAATGAACCCCAGTTGAACGGAATGGAATGGAATGGGATGGAATGGAATGGAATGGAATGGAATGGAATGGAATTGATTCGAATGGAATGGAATGGAATGGAATGGAATGGAATGGTATCGAAAGGAATGGAATGGAATGGAATGCAATGGAATGGAATCGAATGGAATGGAATGGAATGGAATGGAATGGAAAGGAATGGAATGGAAGGGAATGGAATCAACCCGAGTAGAATGGAGTGGATTGGAATGGAATGGAATGGAATGGAATGGACTTCAATGGAATAGAATGGAATGGAATGGAATGGAATTGAATGGAATGGAATGGAATAGAATGGAATCGGATGGAATGGAGTGGAATGGAATGGAATGGAATGGAATGGAATGGAATGGAATCGAATGGAATGGAATGGAATGGAATGGAATGGAATGGAATGGAATGGAATGGAATGGAATGGAATCAACCCGAGTAGAACGGAATGGAATGGAATGGAATGGAATGGAATGGAATGGAATGGAATGGAATGGAATGGAATGGAATGGAATGGAATGGAATGGAATGGAATGGAATGGAATTCAATGGAATAGAATGGAATGGAATGGAATAGAATGGAATGGAATGGAATTGAATCGAACGGAATGGAATGGAATGGAATGGAATGGAATGGAATGGAATGGAATGGAATGTAATCAACCCGAGTAGAACGGAATGGATTGGAATGGAAAGGAAGGGAATGGAATGGAATGGAATGAATGGAATGGAATGGAATGGAATCGAATCGAATGGAATCGAATGCAATCGAATGGAATGGAACGGAATGGAATGGAATGGAATGGAATGGAATCAACCCGAGTAGAACGGAGTGGATTGGAATGGAATGGAATGGAATGGAATGGACTTCAATGGAATAGAATGGAATGGAATGGAATGGAATTGAATGGAATGGAATGGAATGGAATGTAATGGAATGGAATCGAATGGAATCGAATGGAATCGAATGGAATGGAATGGAATGGAATGGAATCGAATGGAATGGAACGGAATGGAATGGAATGGAATGGAATGGAATGGAATGGAATGGAATGGAATGGAATTCAATGGAATAGAATGGAATGGAATGAAATGGAATGGAATCAACCCGAGAAGAATGGAATGGATTGTAATGGAATGGAATGGAATGGAATGGAATGGAATGGAATGGAATGGAATGGAGTCGAATGGAATGGAATGGAATGGAATGGAATGGAATGGAATGGAATGGAATGGAATGGAATGGAATGGAATCGAATGGAATGGAACGGAATGGAATGGAATGGAATGGAATGGAATGGAATGGAATGGAATTCAATGGAATAGAATGGAATGGAATGGAATGGAATTGAATGGAATGGAATGGAATGGAATGTAATGGAATGGAATCGAATGGAATCGAATGGAATCGAATGGAATGGAATGGAATGGAATGGAATCGAATGGAATGGAACGGAATGGAATGGAATGGAATGGAATGGAATGGAATGGAATGGAATGGAATGGAATTCAATGGAATAGAATGGAATGGAATGAAATGGAATGGAATCAACCCGAGAAGAATGGAATGGATTGTAATGGAATGGAATGGAATGGAATGGAATGGAATGGAATGGAATGGAATGGAGTCGAATGGAATGGAATGGAATGGAATGGAATGGAATGGAATGGAATGGAATGGAATGGAATGGAATGGAATCGAATGGAATGGAACGGAATGGAATGGAATGGAATGGAATGGAATGGAATGGAATGGAATTCAATGGAATAGAATGGAATGGAATGGAATGGAATGGAATGGAATGGAATGAACCCGAGTAGAACGGAATGGAATGGAATGGAATGGAATGGAATGGAATGGAATGGAATGGAATGGAATGGAATGGAATGGAATCAACCCGAGTAGAATGGAATGGATTGGAATGGAATGGAATGGAGTGGAATGGAATGGAAAGGAGTGGAATGGAATGGAATGGAATGGAATGGAATGGAATGGAATGGAATGGAATGGAATTCAATAGAATAGAATGGAATGGAATGGAATGGAATGGAATGGAATGGAATGGAATGGAATCGAATGGAATCGAATGGAATCGAATGGAATGGAGTGGAATAGAATGGAATCAACCTGAATAGAACGGAACGGAACGGAACGGAACGGAACGTAACGGAATGGAATTGAGTGAAATGGAATGGAATCGAATGGAATAGAAAGGAACCGAATGGAATGGAATGGAAGGGAATGGAATGGAATGGAATGGAATGGAATGGAATCAACCCGAGTAGAATGGAATGGATTGGAATGGAATGGAATGGAGTGGAATGGAATGGAATGGAGTGGAATGGAATAGAATGGAATGGAATGGAATGGAATGGAATGGAATGGAATGGAATGGAATGGAATGGAATGGAATGGAATGGAATGGAATGGAATTCAATGGAATAGAGTGGAATGGAATGGAATGGAATGGAATGAACCCGAGTTGAACGAAATGGAATGGAATGGGATGGAATGGAATGGAATGGAATGGAATGGAATGGAATGGAATGGATTGGAATTGATTCGAATGGAATGGAATGGAATGGAATGGAATGGAATGGTATCGAAAGAAATGGAATGGAATGGAATGCAATGGAATGGAATGGAATGGAATGGAATGGAATGGAATGGAATGGAATGGAATCAACCCGAGTAGAATGGAATGGATTGGAATGGAATGGAATGGAGTGGAATGGAATGGAAAGGAGTGGAATGGAATGGAATGGAATAGAATGGAATGGAATGGAATGGAATGGAATGGAATGGAATGGAATAGAATGGAATGGACTTCAATGGAATAGAATGGAATGGAATGGAATGGAATTGAATGGAATGGAATGGAATAGAATGGAATCGGATGGAATGGAGTGGAATGGAATGGAATGGAATGGAATGGAATGGAATGGAATGGAATGGAATGGAATGGAATGGAATGGAATCAACCCGAGTAGAACGGAATGGAATGGAATGGAATGGAATGGAATCGAATGGAATTAAATGGAATCAAAAGGAATGGAATGGAATCGAATGTAATCAACCCGAGTAGAACGGAATGGAATGGAATGGAATGGAGTGGAATAGAATGGAATGGAATGGAATGGAATTGAGTGGAATGGAATGGAATGGAATGGAATGGAATGGAATGGAATGGAATGGAATGGAATGGAATGGAATGGAATGGAATGGAATGGAATGGAATGGAATGGAATCAAAACGAGTCGAACGGAATGGAATGGAATGGAATGGAATGGAATGGAATGGAATGGAATGGAATGGAATGGAATGGAATGGAATTCAATGGAATGGAATGGAATGGAATGGAATCAACCCGAGTAGAACGGAATGGAATGGAATGGAAAGGAATGGAATGGAGTGAAATGGAATGGAATGGAATGGAATTCAATGGAAAGGAACGGAATGGAAAGGAATGGAATGGAATGGAATGGAATGGAATGGAATGGAATGGAGTGGAGTGGAATGGAATGGAATGGAATGGAATGGAATGGAATGGAATTCAATGGAATAGAATGGAATGGAATGGAATTCAATGGAATGGAATGGAATGGAATGGAATGGAATGGAATGGAATCAACCCGAGTAGAAAGGAATGGAACGGAATGGAATGGAATGGAATGGAATGGAATGGAATGGAATGGAATGGAATGGAATGGAATGGAATGGAATGGAATGAACAAGAGTAGAAAGGAATGGAATGGAATGGAATGGAATGGAATGGAATGGAATGGAATGGAATGGAATGGAAACAAACCGAGTAGAATGGAATGGATAGGAATGGAATGGAATGGAATGGAATGTACTTCAATAGAATGGAATGGAGGGGAATGGAAAGGAATGGAATGGAATGGAATCGAATCGAATAGAATCGAATGGAATGGAGTGGAATAGAGTGGAATCAACACGAATAGAACGGAACGGAACGGAACGGAACGGAACGGAACGGAACCGAATGGAATGGAGTGAAATGGAATGGAATCCAATGGAATCGAATGGAACCGAATGGAATGGAAAGAAGGGAATTAAATGGAGTGGAATGGAATGGAATGGAATGGAATGGAATCAACCCGAGTAGAATGGAATGGATTGGAATGGAATGGAATGGAGTGGAATGGAATGGAATTCAATAGAATAGAATGGAATGGAATGGAATGGAATGGAATGGAATGGAATGGAATGGAATGGAATGGAATCGAATGGAATCGAATGGAATGGAGTGGAATAGAATGGAATCAACCTGAATAGAACGGAACGGAACGGAACGGAACGGAACGGAACGGAATGGAATTGAGTGAAATGGAATGGAATCGAATGGAATCGATAGGAACCGAATGGAATGGAATGGAAGGGAATGGAATGGAATGGAATGGAATGGAATGGAATGGAATCAACCCGAGTAGAATGGAATGGATTGGAATGGAATGGAATGGAGTGGAATGGAATGGAATGGAGTGGAATGGAATGGAGTGGAGTGGAATGGAATGGAATGGAGTGGAATGGAATGGAATGGAATGGAATGGAATGGAATGGAATGGAATGGAATGGAATGGAATGGAATTCAATGGAATACAATGGAATAGAATGGAATGGAATGGAATGGAATGGAATGAACCCGAGTTGAACGGAATGGAATGGAATGGGATGGAATGGAATGGAATGGAATGGAATGGAATGGAATGGAATGGAATTGATTCAAATGGAATGGAATGGAATGGAATGGAATGGAATGGAATGGTATCGAAAGGAATGCAATGGAATGGAATGCAATGGAATGGAATGGAATGGAATGGAATGGAATGGAATGGAATGGAATGGAATGGAATGGAATAAACCCGAGTAGAATGGAGTGCATTGGAATGGAATGGAATGGAATGGAATGGAATGGACTTCAATGGAATAGAATGGAATGGAATGGAATTGAATTGAATGGAATGGAATGGAATAGAATGGAATCGGATGGAATGGAGTGGAATGGAATGGAATGGAATGGAATGGAATGGAATGGAATGGAATGGAATGCAATGAAATGGAATGGAATCGAATGGAATCGAATGGAATGGACTGTAATGAAATGGAATGGAATGGAATGGAATGGAATGGAATGGAATGGAATGGAATGGAATGGAATGGAATGGAATGGAATGGAATGGAATGGAATGGAATTGAATGGAATCAACCCGAGTAGAAAGGAATGGATTGGAATGGAATGGAATGGAATCGAATCGAATGGAATGGAATGGAATAGAAAGGAATGGAAAGGAATGGAATGGACGCGAGTAGAAAGGAATGGAATGGAATGGAATGGAATGGAATGGAATGGAATGGAATGGAATGAAACCGAGTAGAAAGGAATGGAATGGAATGGAATGGAATGGAATGGAATGGAATGGAATGGAATGGAATGGAATGGAATGGAAACAACCCGAGCAGAATGGAATGGATAGGAATGGAATGGAATGGAATGGAATGTAATTCAATAGAATGGAATGGAGGGGAATGGAAAGGAATGGAATGGAATGGAATGGAATCGAATGGAATCGAATGGAATCGAATGGAATGGAGTGGAATAGAGTGGAATCAACCCGAATAGAACGGAACGGAACGGAACGGAACGGAATGGAACGGAACGGAACGGAATCGAATGGAATGGAGTGAAATGGAATGGAATCGAATGGAATCGAATGGAACCGAATGGAATGGAAAGAAGGGAATTAAATGGAGTGGAATGGAATGGAATGGAATGGAATGGAATGGAATCAACCCGAGTAGAATGGAATGGATTGGAATGGAATGGAATGGAGTGGAATGGAATGGAATTCAATAGAATAGAATAGAATGGAATGGAATGGAATGGAATGGAATGGAATGGAATCGAATGGAATCGAATGGAATCGAATGGAATGGAGTGGAATAGAATGGAATCAACCTGAATAGAACGGAACGGAACGGAACGGAACGGAACGGAACGGAACGGAATGGAATTCAGTGAAATGGAATGGAATCGAATGGAATCGATAGGAACCGAATGGAATGGAATGGAAGGGAATGGAATGGAATGGAATGGAATGGAATGGAATCAACCCGAGTAGAATGGAATGGATTGGAATGGAATGGAATGGAGTGGAATGGAATGGAATGGAGTGGAATGGAATGGAGTGGAGTGGAATGTAATGGAATGGAGTGGAATGGAATGGAATGGAGTGGAATGGAATGGAATGGAATGGAATGGAATGGAATGGAATTCAAAGGAATACAATGGAATAGAATGGAATGGAATGGAATGGAATGGAATGAACCCGAGTTGAACGGAATGGAATGGAATGGGATGGAATGGAATGGAATGGAATGGAATGGAATGGAATGGAATGGAATGGAATTGATTCGAATGGAATGGAATGGAATGGAATGGAATGGAATGGTATCGAAAGGAATGCAATGGAATGGAATGCAATGGAATGGAATGGAATGGAATGGAATGGAATGGAATGGAATGGAATGGAATGGAATGGAATGGAATGGAATGGAATGGAATCAACCCGAGTAGAATGGAGTGGATTGGAATGGAATGGAAAGGAATGGAATGGACTTCAATGGAATAGAATGGAATGGAATGGAATGGAATTGAATGGAATCAACCCGAGTAGAACGGAATGGAATGGAATGGAAAGGAATGGAAAGGAGTGAAATGGAATGGAATGGAATGGAATTCAATGGAAAGGAACGGAATGGAAAGGAATGGAATGGCATGGAATGGAATGGAATGGAGTGGAATGGAATGGAATGGCATGGAATGGAATGGAATGGAATTCAATGGAATAGAATGGAATGGAATGGAATTCAATGGAATAGAATGGAATGGAATGGAATGGAATGGAATCAACCCGAGTAGAAAGGAATGGAACGGAATGGAATGGAATGGAATGGAATGGAATGGAATGGAATGGAATGGAATGGAATGGAATGGAATGGAATGGAATGCAATGAAATGGAATGGAATCGAATGGAATCGAATGGAATGGACTGTAATGAAATGGAATGGAATGGAATGGAATGGAATGGAATGGAATGGAATGGAAAGGAATTGAATGGAATCAACCCGAGTAGAATGGAATTTATTGGAATGGAATGGAATGGAATGGAATCGAATGGAATGGAATGGAATAGAAAGGAATGGAAAGGAATGGAATGGACGCGAGTAGAACGGAATGGAATGGAATGGAATGGAATGGAATGGAATGGAATGGAATGGAATGGAATGGAATGGAATGAACCCGAGTAGAAAGGAATGGAATGGAATGGAATGGAATGGAATGGAATGGAATGGAATGGAATGGAATGGAATGGAAACAACCCGAGTAGAATGGAATGGATAGGAATGGAATGGAATGGAATGGAATGTACTTCAATAGAATGGAATGGAGGGGAATGGAAAGGAATGGAATGGAATGGAATGGAATCGAATGGAATCGAATGGAATCGAATGGAATGGAGTGGAATAGAGTGGAATCAACCCGAATAGAACGGAACGGAACGGAAAAGAACGGAACGGAAGGGAACCGAATGGAATGGAGTGAAATGGAATGGAATCGAATGGAATCGAATGGAACCGAATGGAATGGAAAGAAGGGAATTAAATGGAGTGGAATGGAATGGAATGGAATCAACCCGAGTAGAATGGAAAGGATTGGAATGGAATGGAATGGAGTGGAATGGAATGGAATTCAACAGAATAGAATGGAATGGAATGGAATGGAATGGAATGGAATGGAATCGAATGGAATCGAATGGAATCAAATGGAATGGAGTGGAATAGAATGGAATCAACCTGAATAGAACGGAACGGAACGGAACGGAACGGAACGGAACGGAATGGAATTGAGTGAAATGGAATGGAATCGAATGGAATCGATAGGAACCGAATGGAATGGAATGGAAGGGAATGGAATGGAATGGAATGGAATGGAATGGAATCAACCCGAGTAGAACGGAATGGAATGGAATGAAAAGGAATGGAATGGAGTGAAATGGAATGGAATGGAATGGAATTCAATGGAAAGGAACGGAATGGAAAGGAATGGAATGGAATGGAATGGAATGGAATGGAATGGAATGGAGTGGAGTGGAATGGAATGGAATGGAATGGAATGGAATGGAATGGAATTCAATGGAATAGAATGGAATGGAATGGAATTCAATGGAATAGAATGGAATGGAATGGAATGGAATGGAATCAACCCGAGTAGAAAGGAATGGAACGGAATGGAATGGAATGGAATGGAATGGAATGGAATGGAATGGAATGGAATGGAATGGAATGGAATGGAATGGAATGGAATGGAATGAACCCGAGTAGAAAGGAATGGAATGGAATGGAATGGAATGGAATGGAATGGAATGGAATGGAATGGAAACAACCCGAGTAGAATGGAATGGATAGGAATGGAATGGAATGGAATGGAATGTACTTCAATAGAATGGAATGGAGGGGAATGGAAAGGAATGGAATGGAATGGAATGGAATCGAATGGAATCGAATGGAATGGAGTGGAATAGAGTGGAATCAACCCGAATAGAACGGAACGGAACGGAACGGAACGGAACGGAACGGAACCGAATGGAATGGAGTGAAATGGAATGGAATCGAATGGAATCGAATGGAACCGAATGGAATGGAAAGAAGGGAATTAAATGGAGTGGAATGGAATGGAATGGAATGGAATGGAATCAACCCGAGTAGAATGGAATGGATTGGAATGGAATGGAATGGAGTGGAATGGAATGGAATTCAATAGAATAGAATGGAATGGAATGGAATGGAATGGAATGGAATGGAATCGAATGGAATCGAATGGAATGGAGTGGAATAGAATGGAATCAACCTGAATAGAACGGAACGGAACGGAACGGAACGGAACGGAACGGAATGGAATTGAGTGAAATGGAATGGAATCGAATGGAATCGATAGGAACCGAATGGAATGGAATGGAAGGGAATGGAATGGAATGGAATGGAATGGAATGGAATGGAATGGAATCAACCCGAGTAGAATGGAATGGATTGGAATGGAATGGAATGGAGTGGAATGGAATGGAATGGAGTGGAATGGAATGGAGTGGAGTGGAATGGAATGGAATGGAGTGGAATGGAATGGAGTGGAGTGGAATGGAATGGAATGGAGTGGAATGGAATGGAATGGAATGGAATTCAATGGAATACAATGGAATAGAATGGAATGGAATGGAATGGAATGGAATGAACCCGAGTTGAACGGAATGGAATGGAATGGGATGGAATGGAATGGAATGGAATGGAATGGAATGGAATGGAATGGAATGGAATTGATTCGAATGGAATGGAATGGAATGGAATGGAATGGAATTGAATGGTATCGAAAGGAATGCAATGGAATGGAATGCAATGGAATGGAATGGAATGGAATGGAATGGAATGGAATGGAATGGAATGGAATGGAATCAACCCGAGTAGAATGGAGTGGATTGGAATGGAATGGAATGGAATGGAATGGACTTCAATGGAATAGAATGGAATGGAATGGAATCGAATTGAATGGAATGGAATGGAATAGAATGGAATCGGATGGAATGGAGTGGAATGGAATGGAATGGAATGGAATGGAATGGAATGGAATGGAATGGAATGCAATGAAATGGAATGGAATCGAATGGAATCGAATGGAATGGACTGTAATGAAATGGAATGGAATGGAATGGAATGGAATGGAATGGAATGGAATGGAATGGAATGGAATGGAATTGAATGGAATCAACCCGAGTAGAAAGGAATGGATTGGAATGGAATGGAATGGAATGGAATCGAATGGAATGGAATGGAATAGAAAGGAATGGAAAGGAATGGAATGGACGCGAGTAGAAAGGAATGGAATGGAATGGAGTGGAATGGAATGGAATGGAATGGAATGAAACCGAGTAGAAAGGAATGGAATGGAATGGAATGGAATGGAATGGAATGGAATGGAATGGAATGGAATGGAATGGAATGGAAACAACCCGAGTAGAATGGAATGGATAGGAATGGAATGGAATGGAATGGAATGTAATTCAATAGAATGGAATGGAGGGGAATGGAAAGGAATGGAATGGAATGGAATGGAATCGAATGGAATCGAATGGAATCGAATGGAATGGAGTGGAATAGAGTGGAATCAACCCGAATAGAACGGAACGGAACGGAACGGAACGGAATGGAACGGAACGGAACGGAATCGAATGGAATGGAGTGAAATGGAATGGAATCGAATGGAATCGAATGGAACCGAATGGAATGGAAAGAAGGGAATTAAATGGAGTGGAATGGAATGGAATGGAATGGAATGGAATCAACCAGAGTAGAATGGAATGGATTGGAATGGAATGGAATGGAGTGGAATGGAATGGAATTCAATAGAATAGAATAGAATGGAATGGAATGGAATGGAATGGAATGGAATGGAATCGAATGGAATCGAATGGAATCGAATGGAATGGAGTGGAATAGAATGGAATCAACCTGAATAGAACGGAACGGAACGGAACGGAACGGAACGGAACGGAATGGAATTGAGTGAAATGGAATGGAATCGAATGGAATCGATAGGAACCGAATGGAATGGAAAGGAAGGGAATGGAATGGAATGGAATGGAATGGAATGGAATCAACCCGAGTAGAATGGAATGGATTGGAATGGAATGGAATGGAGTGGAATGGAATGGAATGGAGTGGAATGGAATGGAGTGGAGTGGAATGGAATGGAATGGAGTGGAATGGAATGGAATGGAATGGAATGGAATGGAATGGAATGGAATGGAATGGAATCTAATTCAATGGAATACAATGGAATAGAATGGAATGGAATGGAATGGAATGGAATGAACCCGAGTTGAACGGAATGGAATGGAATGGGATGGAATGGAATGGAATGGAATGGAATGGAATGGAATGGAATGGAATGGAATTGATTCGAATGGAATGGAATGGAATGGAATGGAATGGAATGGTATCGAAAGGAATGCAATGGAATGGAATGCAATGGAATGGAATGGAATGGAATGGAATGGAATGGAATGGAATGGAATGGAATGGAATGGAATCAACCCGAGTAGAATGGAGTGGATTGGAATGGAATGGAATGGAATGGAATGGACTTCAATGGAATAGAATGGAATGGAATGGAATGGAATTGAATGGAATCAACCCGAGTAGAACGGAAAGGAATGGAATGGAAAGGAATGGAAAGGAGTGAAATGGAATGGAATGTTATGGAATTCAATGGAAAGGAACGGAATGGAAAGGAATGGAATGGAATGGAATGGAATGGAATGGAGTGGAATGGAATGGAATGGAATGGAATGGAATGGAATGGAATTCAATGGAATAGAATGGAATGGAATGGAATTCAATGGAATAGAATGGAATGGAATGGAATGGAATGGAATGGAATCAACCCGAGTAGAAAGGAATGGAACGGAATGGAATGGAATGGAATGGAATGGAATGGAATGGAATGGAATGGAATGGAATGGAATGGAATGGAATGCAATGAAATGGAATGGAATCGAATGGAATCGAATGGAATGGACTGTAATGAAATGGAATGGAATGGAATGGAATGGAATGGAATGGAATGGAATGGAAAGGAATTGAATGGAATCAACCCGAGTAGAATGGAATTTATTGGAATGGAATGGAATGGAATGGAATCGAATGGAATGGAATGGAATAGAAAGGAATGGAAAGGAATGGAATGGACGCGAGTAGAACGGAATGGAATGGAATGGAATGGAATGGAATGGAATGGAATGGAATGGAATGGAATGAACCCGAGTAGAAAGGAATGGAATGGAATGGAATGGAATGGAATGGAATGGAATGGAATGGAATGGAATGGAATGGAATGGAATGGAACGGAAACAACCCGAGTAGAATGGAATGGATAGGAATGGAATGGAATGGAATGGAATGTACTTCAATAGAATGGAATGGAGGGGAATGGAAAGGAATGGAATGGAATGGAATGGAATCGAATGGAATCGAATGGAATCGAATGGAATGGAGTGGAATAGAGTGGAATCAACCCGAATAGAACGGAACGGAACGGAACGGAACGGAACGGAACCGAATGGAATGGAGTGAAATGGAACGGAATCGAATGGAATCGAATGGAACCGAATGGAATGGAAAGAAGGGAATTAAATGGAGTGGAATGGAATGGAATGGAATGGAATGGAATCAACCCGAGTAGAATGGAATGGATTGGAATGGAATGGAATGGAGTGGAATGGAATGGAATTCAACAGAATAGAATGGAATGGAATGGAATGGAATGGAATGGAATGGAATCGAATGGAATCGAATGGAATCAAATGGAATGGAGTGGAATAGAATGGAATCAACCTGAATAGAACGGAACGGAACGGAACGGAACGGAACGGAACGGAATGGAATTGAGTGAAATGGAATGGAATCGAATGGAATCGATAGGAACCGAATGGAATGGAATGGAAGGGAATGGAATGGAATGGAATGGAATGGAATGGAATCAACCCGAGTAGAATGGAATGGATTGGAATGGAATGGAATGGAGTGGAATGGAATGGAATGGAGTGGAATGGAATTGAGTGGAGTGGAATGGAATGGAGTGGAGTGGAATGGAATGGAATGGAATGGAATGGAATGGAATGGAATGGAATGGAATTCAATGGAATACAATGGAATAGAATGGAATGGAATGGAATGGAATGGAATGAACCCGAGTTGAACGGAATGGAATGGAATGGGATGGGATGGAATGGAATGGAATGGAATGGAATGGAATGGAATGGAATGGAATGGAATTGATTCGAATGGAATGGAATGGAATGGAATGGTATCGAAAGGAATGCAATGGAATGGAATGCAATGGAATGGAATGGAATGGAATGGAATGGAATGGAATGGAAAGGAATGGAATGGAATCAACCCGAGTAGAATGGAGTGGATTGGAATGGAATGGAATGGAATGGAATGGACTTCAATGGAATAGAATGGAATGGAACGGAGTGGAATGGAATGGAATGGAATGGAATGGAATGGAATGGAATGGAATGGAATGCAATGAAATGGAATGGAATCGAATGGAATCGAATGGAATGGACTGTAATGAAATGGAATGGAATGGAATGGAATGGAATGGAATGGAATGGAATGGAATGGAATGGAATGGAATTGAATGGAATCAACCCGAGTAGAAAGGAATGGATTGGAATGGAATGGAATGGAATGGAATCGAATGGAATGGAATGGAATAGAAAGGAATGGTAAGGAATGGAATGGACGCGAGTAGAAAGGAATGGAATGGAATGGAATGGAATGGAATGGAATGGAATGGAATGGAAACAACCCGAGTAGAATGGAATGGATAGGAATGGAATGGAATGGAATGGAAAGTAATTCAATAGAATGGAATGGAGGGGAATGGAAAGGAATGGAATGGAATGGAATGGAATCGAATGGAATCGAATGGAATCGAATGGAATGGAGTGGAATAGAGTGGAATCAACCCGAATAGAACGGAACGGAACGGAACGGAACGGAACGGAACCGAACGGAACGGAATCGAATGGAATGGAGTGAAATGGAATGGAATCGAATGGAATCGAATGGAACCGAATGGAATGGAAAGAAGGGAATTAAATGGAGTGGAATGGAATGGAATGGAATGGAATGGAATCAACCCGAGTAGAATGGAATGGATTGGAATGGAATGGAATGGAGTGGAATGGAATGGAATTCAATAGAATAGAATAGAATGGAATGGAATGGAATGGAATGGAATGGAATGGAATCGAATGGAATCGAATGGAATCGAATGGAATGGAGTGGAATAGAATGGAATCAACCTGAATAGAACGGAACGGAACGGAACGGAACGGAACGGAACGGAATGGAATTGAGTGAAATGGAATGGAATCGAATGGAATCGATAGGAACCGAATGGAATGGAATGGAAGGGAATGGAATGGAATGGAATGGAATGGAATGGAATCAACCCGAGTAGAATGGAATGGATTGGAATGGAATGGAATGGAGTGGAATGGAATGGAATGGAGTGGAATGGAATGGAGTGGAGTGGAATGGAATGGAATGGAGTGGAATGGAATGGAATGGAATGGAATGGAGTGGAATGGAATGGAATGGAATGGAATGGAATGGAATTCAATGGAATACAATGGAATAGAATGGAATGGAATGGAATGGAATGGAATGAACCCGAGTTGAACGGAATGGAATGGAATGGGATGGAATGGAATGGAATGGAATGGAATGGAATGGAATGGAATGGAATGGAATTGATTCGAATGGAATGGAATGGAATGGAATGGAATGGAATGGTATCGAAAGGAATGCAATGGAATGGAATGCAATGGAATGGAATGGAATGGAATGGAATGGAATGGAATGGAATGGAATGGAATCAACCCGAGTAGAATGGAGTGGATTGGAATGGAATGGAATGGAATGGAATGGACTTCAATGGAATAGAATGGAATGGAATGGAATGGAATTGAATGGAATGGAATGGAATAGAATGGAATCGGATGGAATGGAGTGGAATGGAATGGAATGGAATGGAATGGAATGGAAAGGAATGGAATGGAATGGAATCGAATCAACCCGAGTAGAACGGAATGGAATGGAATGGAATGGAATGGAATGGAATGGAATGGAATGGAATGCAATGGAATGGAATGGAATGGAATGAAACCGAGTAGAAAGGAATGGAATGGAATGGAATGGAATGGAATGGAATGGAATGGAATGGAAACAACCCGAGTAGAATGGAATGGATAGGAATGGAATGGAATGGAATGGAATGTAATTCAATAGAATGGAATGGAGGGGAATGGAAAGGAATGGAATGGAATGGAATGGAATCGAATGGAATCGAATGGAATCGAATGGAATGGAGTGGAATAGAGTGGAATCAACCCGAAAAGAACGGAACGGAACGGAACGGAACGGAACGCAACGGAACGGAACGGAATCGAATGGAATGGAGTGAAATGGAATGGAATCGAATGGAATCGAATGGAACCGAATGGAATGGAAAGAAGGGAATTAAATGGAGTGGAATGGAATGGAATGGAATGGAATGGAATCAACCCGAGTAGAATGGAATGGATTGGAATGGAATGGAATGGAGTGGAATGGAATGGAATTCAATAGAATAGAATAGAATGGAATGGAATGGAATGGAATGGAATGGAATGGAATGGAATGGAATCGAATGGAATCGAATGGAATCGAATGGAATGGAGTGGAATAGAATGGAATCAACCTGAATAGAACGGAACGGAACGGAACGGAACGGAACGGAACGGAATGGAATTGAGTGAAATGGAATGGAATCGAATGGAATCGATAGGAACCGAATGGAATGGAATGGAAGGGAATGGAATGGAATGGAATGGAATGGAATGGAATGGAATCAACCCGAGTAGAATGGAATGGATTGGAATGGAATGGAATGGAGTGGAATGGAATGGAATGGAGTGGAATGGAATGGAATGGAATCAACCCGAGTAGAATGGAATGGATTGGAATGAAACGGAATGGAGTGGAATGGAATGGAATGGAGTGGAATGGAATGGAATGGAATAGAATGGAATGGAATGGAATGGAATGGAATGGAATGGAATGGAATGGAATGGAATGGAATTCAATGGAATAGAATGGAATGGAATGGAATGGAATGGAATGAACCCGAGTTGAACGGAATGGAATGGAATGGGATGGAATGGAATGGAATGGAATGGAATGGAATGGAATGGAATGGAATGGAATGGAATTGATTCGAATGGAATGGAATGGAATGGAATGGAATGGAATGGAATGGTATCGAAAGGAATGGAATGGAATGGAATGCAATGGAATGGAATCGAATGGAATGGAATGGAATGGAATGGAATGGAATGGAATGGAATGGAATGGAATTGAATCGAATGGAATGGAATGGAATGGAATGGAATGGAATGGAATGGAATGGAATGTAATCAACCCGAGTAGAACGGAATGGATTGGAATGGAAAGGAAGGGAATGGAATGGAATGGAATGAATGGAATGGAATGGAATGGAATCGAATCGAATGGAATCGAATGCAATCGAATGGAATGGAACGGAATGGAATGGAATGGAATGGAATGGAATGGAATGGAATCAACCCGAGTAGAATGGAGTGGATTGGAATGGAATGGAATGGAATGGAATGGACTTCAATGGAATAGAATGGAATGGAATGGAATGGAATTGAATGGAATGGAATGGAAAGTAATGTAATGGAATGGAATCGAATGGAATCGAATGGAATCGAATGGAATGGAATGGAATGGAATGGAATCGAATGGAATGGAACGGAATGGAATGGAAAGGAATGGAATGGAATGGAATGGAATGGAATGGAATGGAATTCAATGGAATAGAATGGAATGGAATGAAATGGAATGGAATCAACCCGAGAAGAATGGAATGGATTGTAATGGAATGGAATGGAATGGAATGGAATGGAATGGAATGGAATGGAATGGAATCAACCCGAGTAGAAAGGAATGGAATGGAATGGAATGGAATGGAATGGAAAGGAATGGAATGGAATGGAATGGAATTCAATGGAATGGAATGGAATGGAATGGAAGGGAATGGAATCAACCCGAGTAGAACGGAATGGAATGGAATGGAATGGAATGGAATGGAATGGAATGGAATGGAATGGAATGGAATGGAATGGAATGGAATGGAATGGAATGGAATTCAATGGAATAGAATGGAATGGAATGGAATGGAATGGAATGAACCCGAGTAGAACGGAATGGAATGGAATGGAATGGAATGGAATGGAATGCAATCAACCCGAGTAGAATGGAGTGGATTGGAATGGAATGGAATGGAATGGAATGGACTTCAATGGAATAGAATGGAATGGAATGGAATGGAATTGAATGGAATGGAATGGAATAGAATGGAATCGGATGGAATGGAGTGGAATGGAATGGAATGGAATGGAATGGAATGGAATGGAATGGAATGGAATGGAATGGAATGGAATGGAATGGAATGGAATCAACCCGAGTAGAACGGAATGGAATGGAATGGAATGGAATGGAATGGAATGGAATGGAATGGAATGGAATGGAATGGAATGGAATGGAATTCAATGGAATAGAATGGAATGGAATGGAATAGAATGGAATGGAATGGAATTGAATCGAATGGAATGGAATGGAATGGAATGGAATGGAATGGAATGGAATGGAATGGAATGGAATCAACCCGAGTAGAACGGAATTGATTGGAATGGAAAGGAATGGAATGGAATGGAATGGAATGGAATGAATGGAATGGAATGGAATGGAATCGAATCGAATGGAATCGAATGGAATCGAATGGAATGGAACGGAATGGAATGGAATGGAATGGAATGGAATGGAATCAACACGAGTAGAATGGAGTGGATTGGAATGGAATGGAATGGAATGGAATGGACTTCAATGGAATAGAATGGAATGGAATGGAATGGAATGGAATGGAATGAACCCGAGTTGAACGGAATGGAATGGAATGGGATGGAATGGAATGGAATGGAATGGAATGGAATGGAATGGAATGGAATGGAATGGAATGGAATTGATTCGAATGGAATGGAATGGAATGGAATGGAATGGAATGGTATCGAAAGGAATCGAATGGAATGGAATGCAATGGAATGGAATCTAATGGAATGGAATGGAATGGAATGGAATGGAATGGAATGGAATGGAATGGAATGGAATGGAATGGAATCAACCCGAGTAGAATGGAGTGGATTGGAATGGAATGGAATGGAATGGAATGGACTTCAGTGGAATAGAATGGAATGGAATGGAATGGAATTGAATGGAATGGAATGGAATAGAATGGAATCGGATGGAATGGAGTGGAATGGAATGGAATGGAATGGAATGGAATGGAATGGAATCGAATGGAATGGAATGGAATGGAATGGAATGGAATGGAATGGAATGGAATGGAATGGAATGGAATGGAATCAACCCGAGTAGAACGGAATGGAATGGAATGGAATGGAATGGAATGGAATGGAATGGAATGGAATGGAATGGAATGGAATTCAATGGAATAGAATGGAATGGAATGGAATAGAATGGAATGGAATGGAATTGAATCTAATGGAATGGAATGGAATGGAATGGAATGGAATGGAATGGAATGGAATGTAATCAACCCGAGTAGAACGGAATGGATTGGAATGGAAAGGAAGGGAATGGAATGGAATGGAATGAATGGAATGGAATGGAATGGAATCGAATCGAATGGAATCGAATGCAATCGAATGGAATGGAACGGAATGGAATGGAATGGAAGGGAATGGAATGGAATGGAATGGAATGGAATCAACCCGAGTAGAATGGAGTGGATTGGAATGGAATGGAATGGAATGGAATGGACTTCAATGGAATAGAATGGAATGGAATGGAATGGAATTGAATGGAATGGAATGGAATGTAATGTAATGGAATGGAATCGAATGGAATCGAATGGAATGGAATGGAATGGAATGGAATGGAACGGAATGGAATGGAACGGAATGGAATGGAAAGGAATGGAATGGAATGGAATTCAATGGAATAGAATGGAATGGAATGAAATGGAATGGAATCAACCCGAGAAGAATGGAATGGATTGTAATGGAATGGAATGGAATGGAATGGAATGGAATGGAATGGAATGGAATGGAATGGAATGGAATCGAATGGAATGGAATGGAATGGAATGGAATGGAATGGAATGGAATGGAATGGAATGGAATGGAATGGAATAAACCCGAGTAGAAAGGAATGGAATGGAATGGAATGGAATGGAAAGGAATGGAATGGAATGGAATGGAATTCAATGGAATGGAATGGAATGGAATGGAAGGGAATGGAATCAACCCGAGTAGAACGGAATGGAATGGAATGGAATGGAATGGAATGGAATGGAATGGAATGGAATGGAATGGAATTCAATGGAATGGAATGGAATGGAATTCAATGGAATATAATGGAATGGAATGGAATAGAATGGAATGGAATGGAATTGAGTGGAATGGAATGGAATGGAATGGAATGGAATGGAATGGAATGGAATGGAATGGAATGGAATGGAATGGAATCAACACGAGTAGAACGGAACGGAATGGAATGGAATGGAATGGAATGGAATGGAATGGAATGGAATGGAATTCAATGGAATGTAATGGAATGGAATGGAATCAACCCGAGTAGAAAGGAATGGAACGGAATGGAATGGAATGGAATGGAATGGAATGGAATTTAATGGAATGGAATGGAATGGAATGCAATGAAATGGAATGGAATCGAATGGAATCGAATGGAATGGACTGTAATGAAATGGAATGGAATGGAATGGAATGGAATGGAAGGGAATTGAATGGAATGGAATGGAATTGAATGGAATCAACCCGAGTAGAATGGAATGGATTGGAATGGAATGGAATGGAATGGAATCGAATGGAATGGAATGGAATAGAAAGGAATGGAAAGGAATGGAATGGACGCGAGTAGAACGGAATGGAATGGAATGGAATGGAATGGAATGGAATGGAATGGAATGGAATGGAATGGAATGAACCCGAGTAGAACGGAATGGAATGGAATGGAATGGAATGGAATGGAATGCAATGGAATGGAATGGAATGGAATGGAATCAACCCGAGTAGAATGGAATGGATAGGAATGGAATGGAATGGAATGGAATGTAATTCAATAGAATGGAATGGAGGGGAATGGAAAGGAATGGAATGGAATGGAATGGAATCGAATGGAATCGAATGGAATCGAATGGAATGCAGTGGAATAGAGTGGAATCAACCCGAATAGAACGGAACGGAACGGAACGGAACGGAACGGAACGGAATGGAATGGAGTGAAATGGAATGGAATCAAATGGAGTCGAATGGAACCGAATGGAATGGAATGGACGGGAATGGAATGGAATGGAATGGAATGGAATGGAATGGAATGGAATGGAATGGAATGGAATGCAATGGAATGGAATCAACCCGAGTAGAACGGAGTGGAATGGAATGGAATGGAATGGAATGGAATGGAATGCAATGGAATGGAATGGAATGGAATGGAATGGAATTCAATGGAATGGAATGGAATGGAATGGAATGGAATGGAATTGAATGGAATGGAATCAACCGGAGTAGATCGCAATGGAATGGAATGGAATGGAATGGAATTCAATGGAATGGAATTCAATGGAATAGAATGGAATGGAATGGAATGGAATGGAATGGAATGGAATTGAATGGAATGGAATGGAATGGAATGGAATGGAATCGAATGGAATCGAATGGAATGCAATGGAATGGAATGGAATGGAATGGAATGGAATCGAATGGAATGGAGTGGAATGGAATGGAATCGAATGGAATCGAATGGAATCGAATGGAATCGAATGGAATGGAATGGAATGGAATGGAAAAGAATGGAAAGGAATGGAATGGAATGGAATCAACCCGAGTAGATTGGAATGGATTGGAATGGAATGGAATGGAAGGGAATGGAATTCAATGGAAAAAATGAAGTGGAATGGAATGGAATGGAATGGAATGGAATGGAATGGAATGGAATGGAATTGAATGGAATGGAATGGAATGGAATGGAATGGAATGGAATGGAATCGAATGGAATGGAATGGAATGGAATGGAATGGAATGGAATGGAATGGAATCAACCCGAGTAGATTGGAATGGATTGGAATGGAATGGAATGGAAGGGAAGGGAATGGAATGGAATCGAATGGAATCGAATGGAATCGAATGGAATGGAGTGGAATAGAATGGAATCAACCCGAGTAGAACGGAATGGAATGGAACGGAACGGAACGGAACGGAACGGAACGGAACGGAACCGAATGGAATGGAGTGAAATGGAATGGAATCGAATGGAATCGAATGGAACCGAATGGAATGGAAAGAAGGGAATTAAATGGAATGGAATGGAATGGAATGGAATGGAATCAACCCGAGTAGAATGGAATGGATTGGAATGGAATGGAATGGAGTGGAATGGAATGGAATTCAATAGAATAGAATGGAATGGAATGGAATGGAATGGAATGGAATCGAATGGAATCGAATGGAATCGAATGGAATGGAGTGGAATAGAATGGAATCAACCTGAATAGAACGGAACGGAACGGAACGGAACGGAACGGAATGGAATTGAGTGAAATGGAATGGAATCGAATGGAATAGAAAGGAACCGAATGGAATGGAATGGAAGGGAATGGAATGGAATGGAATGGAATGGAATGGAATCAACCCGAGTAGAATGGAATGGATTGGAATGGAATGGAATGGAGTGGAATGGAATGGAATGGAGTGGAATGGAATGGAATGGAATGGAATCAACCCGAGTAGAAAGGAATGGAATGGAATGGAATGGAATGGAATGGAATGGAATGGAATGGAATGGAATGGAATGGAATGGAACGGAAACAACCCGAGTAGAATGGAATGGATAGGAATGGAATGGAATGGAATGGAATGTACTTCAATAGAATGGAATGGAGGGGAATGGAAAGGAATGGAATGGAATGGAATGGAATCGAATGGAATCGAATGGAATCGAATGGAATGGAGTGGAATAGAGTGGAATCAACCCGAATAGAACGGAACGGAACGGAACGGAACGGAACGGAACCGAATGGAATGGAGTGAAATGGAACGGAATCGAATGGAATCGAATGGAACCGAATGGAATGGAAAGAAGGGAATTAAATGGAGTGGAATGGAATGGAATGGAATGGAATGGAATCAACCCGAGTAGAATGGAATGGATTGGAATGGAATGGAATGGAGTGGAATGGAATGGAATTCAACAGAATAGAATGGAATGGAATGGAATGGAATGGAATGGAATGGAATCGAATGGAATCGAATGGAATCAAATGGAATGGAGTGGAATAGAATGGAATCAACCTGAATAGAACGGAACGGAACGGAACGGAACGGAATGGAATTGAGTGAAATGGAATGGAATCGAATGGAATCGATAGGAACCGAATGGAATGGAATGGAAGGGAATGGAATGGAATGGAATGGAATGGAATGGAATCAACCCGAGTAGAATGGAATGGATTGGAATGGAATGGAATGGAGTGGAATGGAATGGAATGGAGTGGAATGGAATGGAATGGAGTGGAATGGAATTGAGTGGAGTGGAATGGAATGGAGTGGAGTGGAATGGAATGGAATGGAATGGAATGGAATGGAATGGAAAGGAATGGAATGGAATCAACCCGAGTAGAATGGAGTGGATTGGAATGGAATGGAATGGAATGGAATGGACTTCAATGGAATAGAATGGAATGGAACGGAGTGGAATGGAATGGAATGGAATGGAATGGAATGGAATGGAATGGAATGGAATGCAATGAAATGGAATGGAATCGAATGGAATCGAATGGAATGGACTGTAATGAAATGGAATGGAATGGAATGGAATGGAATGGAATGGAATGGAATGGAATGGAATGGAATGGAATTGAATGGAATCAACCCGAGTAGAAAGGAATGGATTGGAATGGAATGGAATGGAATGGAATCGAATGGAATGGAATGGAATAGAAAGGAATGGTAAGGAATGGAATGGACGCGAGTAGAAAGGAATGGAATGGAATGGAATGGAATGGAATGGAATGGAATGGAATGGAATGGAAACAACCCGAGTAGAATGGAATGGATAGGAATGGAATGGAATGGAATGGAAAGTAATTCAATAGAATGGAATGGAGGGGAATGGAAAGGAATGGAATGGAATGGAATGGAATCGAATGGAATCGAATGGAATCGAATGGAATGGAGTGGAATAGAGTGGAATCAACCCGAATAGAACGGAACGGAACGGAACGGAACGGAACGGAACCGAACGGAACGGAATCGAATGGAATGGAGTGAAATGGAATGGAATCGAATGGAATCGAATGGAACCGAATGGAATGGAAAGAAGGGAATTAAATGGAGTGGAATGGAATGGAATGGAATGGAATGGAATCAACCCGAGTAGAATGGAATGGATTGGAATGGAATGGAATGGAGTGGAATGGAATGGAATTCAATAGAATAGAATAGAATGGAATGGAATGGAATGGAATGGAATGGAATCGAATGGAATCGAATGGAATCGAATGGAATGGAGTGGAATAGAATGGAATCAACCTGAATAGAACGGAACGGAACGGAACGGAACGGAACGGAACGGAATGGAATTGAGTGAAATGGAATGGAATCGAATGGAATCGATAGGAACCGAATGGAATGGAATGGAAGGGAATGGAATGGAATGGAATGGAATGGAATGGAATCAACCCGAGTAGAATGGAATGGATTGGAATGGAATGGAATGGAGTGGAATGGAATGGAATGGAGTGGAATGGAATGGAGTGGAGTGGAATGGAATGGAATGGAGTGGAATGGAATGGAATGGAATGGAATGGAGTGGAATGGAATGGAATGGAATGGAATGGAATGGAATTCAATGGAATACAATGGAATAGAATGGAATGGAATGGAATGGAATGGAATGAACCCGAGTTGAACGGAATGGAATGGAATGGGATGGAATGGAATGGAATGGAATGGAATGGAATGGAATGGAATGGAATGGAATTGATTCGAATGGAATGGAATGGAATGGAATGGAATGGAATGGTATCGAAAGGAATGCAATGGAATGGAATGCAATGGAATGGAATGGAATGGAATGGAATGGAATGGAATGGAATGGAATGGAATCAACCCGAGTAGAATGGAGTGGATTGGAATGGAATGGAATGGAATGGAATGGACTTCAATGGAATAGAATGGAATGGAATGGAATGGAATTGAATGGAATGGAATGGAATAGAATGGAATCGGATGGAATGGAGTGGAATGGAATGGAATGGAATGGAATGGAATGGAATGGAATGGAATGGAATGGAATCGAATCAACCCGAGTAGAACGGAATGGAATGGAATGGAATGGAATGGAATGGAATGGAATGGAATGGAATGCAATGGAATGGAATGGAATGGAATGAATCCGAGTAGAAAGGAATGGAATGGAATGGAATGGAATGGAATGGAATGGAATGGAATGGAAACAACCCGAGTAGAATGGAATGGATAGGAATGGAATGGAATGGAATGGAATGTAATTCAATAGAATGGAATGGAGGGGAATGGAAAGGAATGGAATGGAATGGAATGGAATCGAATGGAATCGAATGGAATCGAATGGAATGGAGTGGAATAGAGTGGAATCAACCCGAATAGAACGGAACGGAACGGAACGGAACGGAACGCAACGGAACGGAACGGAATCGAATGGAATGGAGTGAAATGGAATGGAATCGAATGGAATCGAATGGAACCGAATGGAATGGAAAGAAGGGAATTAAATGGAGTGGAATGGAATGGAATGGAATGGAATGGAATCAACCCGAGTAGAATGAAATGGATTGGAATGGAATGGAATGGAGTGGAATGGAATGGAATTCAATAGAATAGAATAGAATGGAATGGAATGGAATGGAATGGAATCGAATGGAATGGAATGGAATCGAATGGAATCGAATGGAATCGAATGGAATGGAGTGGAATAGAATGGAATCAACCTGAATAGAACGGAACGGAACGGAACGGAACGGAACGGAACGGAATGGAATTGAGTGAAATGGAATGGAATCGAATGGAATCGATAGGAACCGAATGGAATGGAATGGAAGGGAATGGAATGGAATGGAATGGAATGGAATGGAATGGAATCAACCCGAGTAGAATGGAATGGATTGGAATGGAATGGAATGGAGTGGAATGGAATGGAATGGAGTGGAATGGAATGGAATGGAATCAACCCGAGTAGAATGGAATGGATTGGAATGAAACGGAATGGAGTGGAATGGAATGGAATGGAGTGGAATGGAATGGAATGGAATAGAATGGAATGGAATGGAATGGAATGGAATGGAATGGAATGGAATGGAATGGAATGGAATTCAATGGAATAGAATGGAATGGAATGGAATGGAATGGAATGAACCCGAGTTGAACGGAATGGAATGGAATGGGATGGAATGGAATGGAATGGAATGGAATGGAATGGAATGGAATGGAATTGATTCGAATGGAATGGAATGGAATGGAATGGAATGGAATGGTATCGAAAGGAATGGAATGGAATGGAATGCAATGGAATGGAATCGAATGGAATGGAATGGAATGGAATGGAATGGAATGGAATGGAATGGAATGGAATGGAATTGAATCGAATGGAATGGAATGGAATGGAATGGAATGGAATGGAATGGAATGGAATGTAATCAACCCGAGTAGAACGGAATGGATTGGAATGGAAAGGAAGGGAATGGAATGGAATGGAATGAATGGAATGGAATGGAATGGAATCGAATCGAATGGAATCGAATGCAATCGAATGGAATGGAACGGAATGGAATGGAATGGAATGGAATGGAATGGAATGGAATCAACCCGAGTAGAATGGAGTGGATTGGAATGGAATGGAATGGAATGGAATGGACTTCAATGGAATAGAATGGAATGGAATGGAATGGAATTGAATGGAATGGAATGGAAAGTAATGTAATGGAATGGAATCGAATGGAATCGAATGGAATCGAATGGAATGGAATGGAATGGAATGGAATCGAATGGAATGGAACGGAATGGAATGGAAAGGAATGGAATGGAATGGAATGGAATGGAATGGAATTCAATGGAATAGAATGGAATGGAATGAAATGGAATGGAATCAACCCGAGAAGAATGGAATGGATTGTAATGGAATGGAATGGAATGGAATGGAATGGAATGGAATGGAATGGAATCAACCCGAGTAGAAAGGAATGGAATGGAATGGAATGGAATGGAATGGAAAGGAATGGAATGGAATGGAATGGAATTCAATGGAATGGAATGGAATGGAATGGAAGGGAATGGAATCAACCCGAGTAGAACGGAATGGAATGGAATGGAATGGAATGGAATGGAATGGAATGGAATGGAAAGGAATGGAATGGAATGGAATGGAATGGAATTCAATGGAATAGAATGGAATGGAATGGAATGGAATGGAATGAACCCGAGTAGAACGGAATGGAATGGAATGGAATGGAATGGAATGGAATGCAATCAACCCGAGTAGAATGGAGTGGATTGGAATGGAATGGAATGGAATGGAATGGACTTCAATGGAATAGAATGGAATGGAATGGAATGGAATTGAATGGAATGGAATGGAATAGAATGGAATCGGATGGAATGGAGTGGAATGGAATGGAATGGAATGGAATGGAATGGAATGGAATGGAATGGAATGGAATGGAATCAACCCGAGTAGAACGGAATGGAATGGAATGGAATGGAATGGAATGGAATGGAATGGAATGGAATGGAATGGAATGGAATGGAATGGAATTCAATGGAATAGAATGGAATGGAATGGAATAGAATGGAATGGAATGGAATTGAATCGAATGGAATGGAATGGAATGGAATGGAATGGAATGGAATGGAATGGAATGGAATGGAATCAACCCGAGTAGAACGGAATTGATTGGAATGGAAAGGAATGGAATGGAATGGAATGGAATGGAATGAATGGAATGGAATGGAATGGAATCGAATCGAATGGAATCGAATGGAATCGAATGGAATGGAACGGAATGGAATGGAATGGAATGGAATGGAATGGAATCAACACGAGTAGAATGGAGTGGATTGGAATGGAATGGAATGGAATGGAATGGACTTCAATGGAATAGAATGGAATGGAATGGAATGGAATGAACCCGAGTTGAACGGAATGGAATGGAATGGGATGGAATGGAATGGAATGGAATGGAATGGAATGGAATGGAATGGAATGGAATGGAATGGAATGGAATTGATTCGAATGGAATGGAATGGAATGGAATGGAATGGAATGGAATGGTATCGAAAGGAATCGAATGGAATGGAATGCAATGGAATGGAATCTAATGGAATGGAATGGAATGGAATGGAATGGAATGGAATGGAATGGAATGGAATGGAATGGAATGGAATCAACCCGAGTAGAATGGAGTGGATTGGAATGGAATGGAATGGAATGGAATGGACTTCAGTGGAATAGAATGGAATGGAATGGAATGGAATTGAATGGAATGGAATGGAATAGAATGGAATCGGATGGAATGGAGTGGAATGGAATGGAATGGAATGGAATGGAATGGAATGGAATCGAATGGAATGGAATGGAATGGAATGGAATGGAATGGAATGGAATGGAATGGAATGGAATGGAATCAACCCGAGTAGAACGGAATGGAATGGAATGGAATGGAATGGAATGGAATGGAATGGAATGGAATGGAATGGAATGGAATGGAATTCAATGGAATAGAATGGAATGGAATGGAATAGAATGGAATGGAATGGAATTGAATCTAATGGAATGGAATGGAATGGAATGGAATGGAATGGAATGGAATGGAATGGAATGGAATGGAATGGAACGTAATCAATCCGAGTAGAACGGAATGGATTGGAATGGAAAGGAAGGGAATGGAATGGAATGGAATGAATGGAATGGAATGGAATGGAATCGAATCGAATGGAATCGAATGAAATCGAATGGAATGGAACGGAATGGAATGGAATGGAAGGGAATGGAATGGAATGGAATGGAATGGAATCAACCCGAGTAGAATGGAGTGGATTGGAATGGAATGGAATGGAATGGAATGGACTTCAATGGAATAGAATGGAATGGAATGGAATGGAATTGAATGGAATGGAATGGAATGTAATGTAATGGAATGGAATCGAATGGAATCGAATGGAATGGAATGGAATGGAATGGAATGGAACGGAATGGAATGGAACGGAATGGAATGGAAAGGAATGGAATGGAATGGAATTCAATGGAATAGAATGGAATGGAATGAAATGGAATGGAATCAACCCGAGAAGAATGGAATGGATTGGAATGGAATGGAATGGAATGGAATCGAATGGAATGGAATGGAATAGAAAGGAATGGAAAGGAATGGAATGGACGCGAGTAGAACGGAATGGAATGGAATGGAATGGAATTGAGTGGAATGGAATGGAATGGAATGGAATGGAATGGAATGGAATGGAATGGAATGGAATGGAATGGAATCAACACGAGTAGAACGGAACGGAATGGAATGGAATGGAATGGAATGGAATGGAATGGAATGGAATGGAATTCAATGGAATGTAATGGAATGGAATGGAATCAACCCGAGTAGAAAGGAATGGAACGGAATGGAATGGAATGGAATGGAATGGAATGGAATTTAATGGAATGGAATGGAATGGAATGCAATGAAATGGAATGGAATCGAATGGAATCGAATGGAATGGACTGTAATGAAATGGAATGGAATGGAATGGAATGGAATGGAATGGAATTGAATGGAATGGAATGGAATTGAATGGAATCAACCCGAGTAGAATGGAATGGATTGGAATGGAATGGAATGGAATGGAATCGAATGGAATGGAATGGAATAGAAAGGAATGGAAAGGAATGGAATGGACGCGAGTAGAACGGAATGGAATGGAATGGAATGGAATGGAATGGAATGGAATGGAATGGAATGGAATGGAATGAACCCGAGTAGAACGGAATGGAATGGAATGGAATGGAATGGAATGGAATGCAATGGAATGGAATGGAATGGAATCAACCCGAGTAGAATGGAATGGATAGGAATGGAATGGAATGGAATGGAATGTAATTCAATAGAATGGAATGGAGGGGAATGGAAAGGAATGGAATGGAATGGAATGGAATCGAATGGAATCGAATGGAATCGAATGGAATGCAGTGGAATAGAGTGGAATCAACCCGAATAGAACGGAACGGAACGGAACGGAACGGAACGGAACGGAATGGAATGGAGTGAAATGGAATGGAATCAAATGGAGTCGAATGGAACCGAATGGAATGGAATGGACGGGAATGGAATGGAATGGAATGGAATGGAATGGAATGGAATGGAATGGAATGGAATGGAATGCAATGGAATGGAATCAACCCGAGTAGAACGGAGTGGAATGGAATGGAATGGAATGGAATGGAATGGAATGGAATGCAATGGAATGGAATGGAATGGAATGGAATGGAATTCAATGGAATGGAATGGAATGGAATGGAATGGAATGGAATTGAATGGAATGGAATCAACCGGAGTAGATCGCAATGGAATGGAATGGAATGGAATGGAATTCAATGGAATGGAATTCAATGGAATAGAATGGAATGGAATGGAATGGAATGGAATGGAATGGAATTGAATGGAATGGAATGGAATGGAATGGAATGGAATCGAATGGAATCGAATGGAATGCAATGGAATGGAATGGAATGGAATGGAATGGAATCGAATGGAATGGAGTGGAATGGAATGGAATCGAATGGAATCGAATGGAATCGAATGGAATCGAATGGAATGGAATGGAATGGAATGGAAAAGAATGGAAAGGAATGGAATGGAATGGAATCAACCCGAGTAGATTGGAATGGATTGGAATGGAATGGAATGGAAGGGAATGGAATTCAATGGAAAAAATGAAGTGGAATGGAATGGAATGGAATGGAAAGGAATGGAATGGAATGGAATGGAATGGAATGGAATTGAATGGAATGGAATGGAATGGAATGGAATGGAATGGAATGGAATCGAATGGAATGGAATGGAATGGAATGGAATGGAATGGAATGGAATGGAATCAACCCGAGTAGATTGGAATGGATTGGAATGGAATGGAATGGAAGGGAAGGGAATGGAATGGAATCGAATGGAATCGAATGGAATCGAATGGAATGGAGTGGAATAGAATGGAATCAACCCGAGTAGAACGGAATGGAATGGAACGGAACGGAACGGAACGGAACGGAACGGAACGGAACCGAATGGAATGGAGTGAAATGGAATGGAATCGAATGGAATCGAATGGAACCGAATGGAATGGAAAGAAGGGAATTAAATGGAATGGAATGGAATGGAATGGAATGGAATCAACCCGAGTAGAATGGAATGGATTGGAATGGAATGGAATGGAGTGGAATGGAATGGAATTCAATAGAATAGAATGGAATGGAATGGAATGGAATGGAATGGAATGGAATCGAATGGAATCGAATGGAATCGAATGGAATGGAGTGGAATAGAATGGAATCAACCTGAATAGAACGGAACGGAACGGAACGGAACGGAACGGAATGGAATTGAGTGAAATGGAATGGAATCGAATGGAATAGAAAGGAACCGAATGGAATGGAATGGAAGGGAATGGAATGGAATGGAATGGAATGGAATGGAATCAACCCGAGTAGAATGGAATGGATTGGAATGGAATGGAATGGAGTGGAATGGAATGGAATGGAGTGGAATGGAATGGAATGGAATAAAATGGAATGGAATGGAATGGAATGGAATGGAATGGAATGGAATGGAATGGAATGGAATGGAATGGAATGGAATGGAATGGAATTCAATGGAATAGAATGGAATGGAATGGAATGGAATGGAATGAACCCGAGTTGAACGGAATGGAATGGAATGGGATGGAATGGAATGGAATGGAATGGAATGGAATGGAATGGAATGGAATGGAATGGAATGGAATGGAATTGATTCGAATGGAATGGAATGGAATGGTATCGAAAGAAATGGAATGGAATGGAATGCAATGGAATGGAATCGAATGGAATGGAATGGAATGGAATGGAATGGAATGGAATGGAATGGAATGGAATGGAATGGAATGGAATGGAATCAACCCGAGTAGAATGGAATGGATTGGAATGGAATGGAATGGAGTGGAATGGAATGGAAAGGAGTGGAATGGAATGGAATGGAATAGAATGGAATGGAATGGAATGGAATGGAATGGAATGGAATGGAATGGAATGGAATGGACTTCAATGGAATAGAATGGAATGGAGTGGAATGGAATTGAATGGAATGGAATGGAATAGAATGGAATCGGATGGAATGGAGTGGAATGGAATGGAATGGAATGGAATGGAATGGAATGGAATGGAATGGAATCAACCCGAGTAGAATGGAATGGAATGGAATGGAATGGAATGGAATGGAATGGAATTCAATGGAATAGAATGGAATGGAATGGAATAGAATGGAATGGAATGGAATTGAATCGAATGGAATGGAATGGAATGGAATGGAATGGAATGGAATGGAATGGAATGGAATGGAATGGAATGTAATCAACCCGAGTAGAACGGAATGGATTGGAATGGAAAGGAATGGAATGGAATGGAATGGAATGAATGGAATGGAATGGAATGGAATGGAATGGAATCGAATGGAATCGAATGGAATGGAACGGAATGGAATGGAATGGAATGGAATGGAATGGAATGGAATGGAATCAACCCGAGTAGAAGGGAGTGGATTGGAATGGAATGGAATGGAATGGAATGGAATTGAATTGAATGGAATGGAATAGAATGGAATCGGATGGAATGGAGTGGAATGGAATGGAATGGAATGGAATGGAATGGAAAGGAATCGAATGGAATGGAATGGAATGGAATGGAATGGAATGGAATCAACCCGAGTAGAACGGAATGGAATGGAATGGAATGGAATGGAATGGAATGGAATCGAATGGAATCGAATGGAATCGAATGGAATGGAATGGAATGGAATGGAATGGAATCAACCCGAGTAGAACGGAATGGAATGGAATGGAATGGAATGGAATGGAATGGAATGGAATGGAATGGAATGGAATCGAATGGAATTGAATGGAATCGAAAGGAATGGAATGGAATCGAATGTAATCAACCCGAGTAGAACGGAATGGAATGGAATGGAATGGAATGGAATGGAATGGAATGGAATGGAATGGAATTGAGTGGAATGGAATGGAATGGAATGGAATGGAATGGAATGGAATGGAATGGAATGGAATGGAATGGAATGGAATCAACACGAGTAGAACGGAATGGAATGGAATGGAATGGAATGGAATTCAATGGAATGGAATGGAATGGAATGGAATCAACCCGAGTAGAACGGAATGGAATGGAATGGAAAGGAATGGAATGGAGTGGAATGGAATGGAATGGAATGGAATTCAATGGAAAGGAACGGAATGGAAAGGAATGGAATGGAATGGAATGGAATGGAATGGAATGGAATGGAATGGAATGGAGTGGAATGGAATGCAATGGAATGGAATGGAATTCAATGGAATAGAATGGAATGGAATGGAATTCAATGGAATAGAATGGAATGGAATGGAATGGAATGGAATGAACCCGAGTTGAACGGAATGGAATGGAATGGGATGGAATGGAATGGAATGGAATGGAATGGAATGGAATGGAATGGAATGGAATGGAATGGAATTGAATGGAATCAACCCGAGTAGAATGGAATTTATTGGAATGGAATGGAATGGAATGGAATCGAATGGAATGGAATGGAATAGAAAGGAATGGAAAGGAATGGAATGGACGCGAGTACAACGGAATGGAATGGAATGGAATGGAATGGAATGGAATGGAATGGAATGGAATGGAATGAACCCGAGTAGAAAGGAATGGAATGGAATGGAATGGAATGGAATGGAATGGAATGGAATGGAATGGAATGGAAACAACCCGAGTAGAATGGAATGGATAGGAATGGAATGGAATGGAATGGAATGTAATTCAATAGAATGGAATGGAGGGGAATGGAAAGGAATGGAATGGAATGGAATGGAATCGAATGGAATCGAATGGAATCGAATGGAATGGAGTGGAATAGAGTGGAATCAACCTGAATAGAACAGAACGGAACGGAACGGAACGGAACGGATCGGAACGGAACCGAATGGAATGGAGTGAAATGGAATGGAATCGAATGGAATCGAATGGAACCGAATGGAATGGAAAGAAGGGAATTAAATGGAGTGGAATGGAATGGAATGGAATGGAATGGAATCAACCCGAGTAGAATGGAATGGATTGGAATGGAATGGAATGGAGTGGAATGGAATTGAATTCAATAGAATAGAATGGAATGGAATGGAATGGAATGGAATGGAATGGAATCGAATGGAATCGAATGGAATCGAATGGAATGGAGTGGAATAGAATGGAATCAACCTGAATAGAACGGAACGGAACGGAACGGAACGGAACGGAACGGAATGGAATTGAGTGAAATGGAATGGAATCGAATGGAATCGATAGGAACCGAATGGAATGGAATGGAAGGGAATGGAATGGAACGGAATGGAATGGAATGGAATCAACCCGAGTAGAATGGAATGGATTGGAATGGAATGGAATGGAGTGGAATGTAATGGAATGGAGTGGAATGGAATGGAGTGGAGTGGAATGGAATGGAATGGAGTGGAATGGAATGGAATGGAATGGAATGGAATGGAATGGAATGGAATGGAATGGAATGGAATTCAATGGAATACAATGGAATAGAATGGAATGGAATGGAATGGAATGGAATGAACCCGAGTTGAACGGAATGGAATGGAATGGGATGGAATTGATTCGAATGGAATGGAATGGAATGGAATGGAATGGAATGGTATCGAAAGGAATGGAATGGAATGGAATGCAATGGAATGGAATGGAATGGAATGGAATGGAATGGAATGGAATGGAATGGAATGGAATGGAATGGAATCAACCCGAGTAGAATGGAGTGGATTGGAATGGAATGGAATGGAATGGAATGGACTTCAATGGAATAGAATGGAATGGAATGGAATGGAATTGAATGGAATGGAATGGAATAGAATGGAATCGGATGGAATGGAGTGGAATGGAATGGAATGGAATGGAATGGAATGGAATGGAATGGAATGGAATGGAATGCAATGAAATGGAATGGAATCGAATGGAATCGAATGGAATGGACTGTAATGAAATGGAATGGAATGGAATGGAATGGAATGGAATGGAATGGAATGGAATGGAATGGAATGGAATGGAATGTAATCAAACCGAGTAGAATGGAATGGATTGGAATGGAATGGAATGGAATGGAATCGAATGGAATGGAATGGAATAGAAAGGAATGGAAAGGAATGGAATGGACGCGAGTAGAAAGGAATGGAATGGAATGGAATGGAATGGAATGGAATGGAATGGAATGAAACCGAGTAGAAAGGAATGGAATGGAATGGAATGGAATGGAATGGAATGGAATGGAATGGAATGGAATGGAATGGAATGGAAACAACCCGAGTAGAATGGAATGGATAGGAATGGAATGGAATGGAATGGAATGTAATTCAATAGAATGGAATGGAGGGGAATGGAAAGGAATGGAATGGAATGGAATGGAATCGAATGGAATCGAATGGAATCGAATGGAATGGAGTGGAATAGAGTGGAATCAACCCGAATAGAACGGAACGGAACGGAACGGAACGGAACGGAACGAAACGGAACGGAACCGAATGGAATGGAGTGAAATGGAATGGAATCGAATGGAATCGAATGGAACCGAATGGAATGGAAAGAAGGGAATTAAGTGGAGTGGAATGGAATGGAATGGAATGGAATGGAATCAACCAGAGTAGAATGGAATGGATTGGAATGGAATGGAATGGAGTGGAATGGAATGGAATTCAATAGAATAGAATGGAATGGAATGGAATGGAATGGAATGGAATGGAATGGAATCGAATGGAATCGAATGGAATCGAATGGAATGGAGTGGAATAGAATGGAATCAACCTGAATAGAACGGAACGGAACGGAACGGAACGGAATGGAATTGAGTGAAATGGAATGGAATCGAATGGAATCGATAGGAACCGAATGGAATGGAATGGAAGGGAATGGAATGGAATGGAATGGAATGGAATGGAATGGAATGGAATCAACCCGAGTAGAATGGAATGGATTGGAATGGAATGGAATGGAGTGGAATGGAATGGAATGGAGTGGAATGGAATGGAATGGAATCAACCCGAGTAGAATGGAATGGATTGGAATGGAACGGAATGGAGTGGAATGGAATGGAATGGAGTGGAATGGAATGGAATGGAATAGAATGGAATGGAATGGAATGGAATGGAATGGAATGGAATGGAATGGAATGGAATGGAATGGAATGGAATTCAATGGAATAGAATGGAATGGAATGGAATGGAATGGAATGAACCCGAGTTGAACGGAATGGAATGGAATGGGATGGAATGGAATGGAATGGAATGGAATGGAATGGAATGGAATGGAATGGAATTGATTCGAATGGAATGGAATGGAATGGAATGGAATGGAATGGTATCGAAAGGAATGGAATGGAATGGAATGCAATGGAATGGAATGGAATGGAATGGAAGGGAATGGAATCAACCCGAGTAGAATGGAGTGGATTGGAATGGAATGGAATGGAATGGAATGGACTTCAATGGAATAGAATGGAATGGAATGGAATGGAATTGAATGGAATGGATTGGAATAGAATGGAATCGGATGGAATGGAGTGGAATGGAATGGAATGGAATGGAATGGAATGGAATGGAATCGAATGGAATGGAATGGAATGGAATGGAATCGAATGGAATGGAATGGAATGGAATGGAATGGAATGGAATGGAATGGAATGGAATGGAATGGAATCAACCCGAGTAGAACGGAATGGAATGGAATGGAATGGAATGGAATGGAATGGAATGGAATGGAATGGAATGGAATCAACCCGAGTAGAACGGAATGGAATGGAATGGAATGGAATGGAATGGAATGGAATGGAATGGAATGGAATGGAATCAACCCGAGTAGAACGGAATGGAATGGAATGGAATGGAATGGAATGGAATGGAATGGAATGGAATGGAATGGAATGGAATTCAATGGAATAGAATGGAATGGAATGGAATGGAATGGAATGGAATGGAATTGAATCGAACGGAATGGAATGGAATGGAATGGAATGGAATGGAATGGAATGGAATGGAATGTAATCAACCCGAGTAGAACGGAATGGATTGGAATGGAAAGGAAGGGAATGGAATGGAATGGAATGAATGGAATGGAATGGAATGGAATCGAATCGAATGGAATCGAATGCAATCGAATGGAATGGAACGGAATGGAATGGAATGGAATGGAATGGAATGGAATGGAATCAACCCGAGTAGAATGGAGTGGATTGGAATGGAATGGAATGGAATGGAATGGACTTCAATGGAATAGAATGGAATGGAATGGAATGGAATTGAATAGAATGGAATGGAATGGAATGTAATGGAATGGAATCGAATGGAATCGAATGGAATCGAATCGAATGGAATGGAATGGAATGGAATCGAATGGAATGGAACGGAATGGAATGGAATGGAATGGAATGGAATGGAATGGAATGGAATTCAATGGAGTAGAATGGAATGGAATGAAATGGAATGGAATCAACCCGAGAAGAATGGAATGGATTGTAATGGAATGGAATGGAATGGAATGGAATGGAATGGAATGGAATGGAATGGAATGGATTGGAATGGAATCGAATGGAATGGAATGGAATGGAATGGAATGGAATGGAATGGAATGGAATGGAATGGAATGGAATCGAATGGAATGGAACGGAATGGAATGGAATGGAATGGAATGGAATGGAATGGAATGGAATTCAATGGAATAGAATGGAATGGAATGGAATGGAATGGAATGAACCCGAGTAGAACGGAATGGAATGGAATGGAATGGAATGGAATGGAATGGAATGGAATGGAATGGAATGGAATGGAATGGAATGGAATGGAATGGAATCAACCCTAGTAGAATGGAATGGATTGGAATGGAATGGAATGGAGTGGAATGGAATGGAATTCAATAGAATAGAATGGAATGGAATGGAATGGAATGGAATGGAATGGAATCGAATGGAATCGAATGGAATCGAATGGAATGGAGTGGAATAGAATGGAATCAACCTGAATAGAACGGAACGGAACGGAACGGAACGGAACGGAATGGAATTGAGTGAAATGGAATGGAATCGAATGGAATCGAAAGGAACCGAATGGAATGGAATGGAAGGGAATGGAATGGAATGGAATGGAATGGAATGGAATCAACCCGAGTAGAATGGAATGGATTGGAATGGAATGGAATGGAGTGGAATGGAATGGAATGGAGTGGAATGGAATGGAGTGGAGTGGAATGGAATGGAATGGAGTGGAATGGAATGGAATGGAATGGAATGGAATGGAATGGAATGGAATGGAATGGAATGGAATGGAATGGAATTGAATGGAATGGAATGGAATGGAATGTAATGGAATGGAATCGAATGGAATCGAATGGAATGGAATGGAATGGAATGGAATGGAACGGAATGGAATGGAACGGAATGGAATGGAAAGGAATGGAATGGAATGGAATTCAATGGAATAGAATGGAATGGAATGAAATGGAATGGAATCAACCCGAGAAGAATGGAATGGATTGGAATGGAATGGAATGGAATGGAATCGAATGGAATGGAATGGAATAGAAAGGAATGGAAAGGAATGGAATGGACGCGAGTAGAACGGAATGGAATGGAATGGAATGGAATTGAGTGGAATGGAATGGAATGGAATGGAATGGAATGGAATGGAATGGAATGGAATGGAATGGAATCAACACGAGTAGAACGGAACGGAATGGAATGGAATGGAATGGAATGGAATGGAATGGAATGGAATGGAATTCAATGGAATGTAATGGAATGGAATGGAATCAACCCGAGTAGAAAGGAATGGAACGGAATGGAATGGAATGGAATGGAATGGAATGGAATTTAATGGAATGGAATGGAATGGAATGCAATGAAATGGAATGGAATCGAATGGAATCGAATGGAATGGACTGTAATGAAATGGAATGGAATGGAATGGAATGGAATGGAATGGAATTGAATGGAATGGAATGGAATTGAATGGAATCAACCCGAGTAGAATGGAATGGATTGGAATGGAATGGAATGGAATGGAATCGAATGGAATGGAATGGAATAGAAAGGAATGGAAAGGAATGGAATGGACGCGAGTAGAACGGAATGGAATGGAATGGAATGGAATGGAATGGAATGGAATGGAATGGAATGGAATGGAATGAACCCGAGTAGAACGGAATGGAATGGAATGGAATGGAATGGAATGGAATGCAATGGAATGGAATGGAATGGAATCAACCCGAGTAGAATGGAATGGATAGGAATGGAATGGAATGGAATGGAATGTAATTCAATAGAATGGAATGGAGGGGAATGGAAAGGAATGGAATGGAATGGAATGGAATCGAATGGAATCGAATGGAATCGAATGGAATGCAGTGGAATAGAGTGGAATCAACCCGAATAGAACGGAACGGAACGGAACGGAACGGAACGGAACGGAATGGAATGGAGTGAAATGGAATGGAATCAAATGGAGTCGAATGGAACCGAATGGAATGGAATGGACGGGAATGGAATGGAATGGAATGGAATGGAATGGAATGGAATGGAATGGAATGGAATGGAATGCAATGGAATGGAATCAACCCGAGTAGAACGGAGTGGAATGGAATGGAATGGAATGGAATGGAATGGAATGGAATGCAATGGAATGGAATGGAATGGAATGGAATGGAATTCAATGGAATGGAATGGAATGGAATGGAATGGAATGGAATTGAATGGAATGGAATCAACCGGAGTAGATCGCAATGGAATGGAATGGAATGGAATGGAATTCAATGGAATGGAATTCAATGGAATAGAATGGAATGGAATGGAATGGAATGGAATGGAATGGAATTGAATGGAATGGAATGGAATGGAATGGAATGGAATCGAATGGAATCGAATGGAATGCAATGGAATGGAATGGAATGGAATGGAATGGAATCGAATGGAATGGAGTGGAATGGAATGGAATCGAATGGAATCGAATGGAATCGAATGGAATCGAATGGAATGGAATGGAATGGAATGGAAAAGAATGGAAAGGAATGGAATGGAATGGAATCAACCCGAGTAGATTGGAATGGATTGGAATGGAATGGAATGGAAGGGAATGGAATTCAATGGAAAAAATGAAGTGGAATGGAATGGAATGGAATGGAAAGGAATGGAATGGAATGGAATGGAATGGAATGGAATTGAATGGAATGGAATGGAATGGAATGGAATGGAATGGAATGGAATCGAATGGAATGGAATGGAATGGAATGGAATGGAATGGAATGGAATGGAATCAACCCGAGTAGATTGGAATGGATTGGAATGGAATGGAATGGAAGGGAAGGGAATGGAATGGAATCGAATGGAATCGAATGGAATCGAATGGAATGGAGTGGAATAGAATGGAATCAACCCGAGTAGAACGGAATGGAATGGAACGGAACGGAACGGAACGGAACGGAACGGAACGGAACCGAATGGAATGGAGTGAAATGGAATGGAATCGAATGGAATCGAATGGAACCGAATGGAATGGAAAGAAGGGAATTAAATGGAATGGAATGGAATGGAATGGAATGGAATCAACCCGAGTAGAATGGAATGGATTGGAATGGAATGGAATGGAGTGGAATGGAATGGAATTCAATAGAATAGAATGGAATGGAATGGAATGGAATGGAATGGAATGGAATCGAATGGAATCGAATGGAATCGAATGGAATGGAGTGGAATAGAATGGAATCAACCTGAATAGAACGGAACGGAACGGAACGGAACGGAACGGAATGGAATTGAGTGAAATGGAATGGAATCGAATGGAATAGAAAGGAACCGAATGGAATGGAATGGAAGGGAATGGAATGGAATGGAATGGAATGGAATGGAATCAACCCGAGTAGAATGGAATGGATTGGAATGGAATGGAATGGAGTGGAATGGAATGGAATGGAGTGGAATGGAATGGAATGGAATAAAATGGAATGGAATGGAATGGAATGGAATGGAATGGAATGGAATGGAATGGAATGGAATGGAATGGAATGGAATGGAATTCAATGGAATAGAATGGAATGGAATGGAATGGAATGGAATGAACCCGAGTTGAACGGAATGGAATGGAATGGGATGGAATGGAATGGAATGGAATGGAATGGAATGGAATGGAATGGAATGGAATGGAATGGAATTGATTCGAATGGAATGGAATGGAATGGTATCGAAAGAAATGGAATGGAATGGAATGCAATGGAATGGAATCGAATGGAATGGAATGGAATGGAATGGAATGGAATGGAATGGAATGGAATGGAATGGAATGGAATGGAATGGAATCAACCCGAGTAGAATGGAATGGATTGGAATGGAATGGAATGGAGTGGAATGGAATGGAAAGGAGTGGAATGGAATGGAATGGAATAGAATGGAATGGAATGGAATGGAATGGAATGGAATGGAATGGAATGGAATGGAATGGACTTCAATGGAATAGAATGGAATGGAGTGGAATGGAATTGAATGGAATGGAATGGAATAGAATGGAATCGGATGGAATGGAGTGGAATGGAATGGAATGGAATGGAATGGAATGGAATGGAATGGAATGGAATGGAATCAACCCGAGTAGAATGGAATGGAATGGAATGGAATGGAATGGAATGGAATGGAATGGAATTCAATGGAATAGAATGGAATGGAATGGAATAGAATGGAATGGAATGGAATTGAATCGAATGGAATGGAATGGAATGGAATGGAATGGAATGGAATGGAATGGAATGGAATGGAATGGAATGTAATCAACCCGAGTAGAACGGAATGGATTGGAATGGAAAGGAATGGAATGGAATGGAATGGAATGAATGGAATGGAATGGAATGGAATGGAATGGAATCGAATGGAATCGAATGGAATGGAACGGAATGGAATGGAATGGAATGGAATGGAATGGAATGGAATGGAATCAACCCGAGTAGAAGGGAGTGGATTGGAATGGAATGGAATGGAATGGAATGGAATTGAATTGAATGGAATGGAATAGAATGGAATCGGATGGAATGGAGTGGAATGGAATGGAATGGAATGGAATGGAATGGAAAGGAATCGAATGGAATGGAATGGAATGGAATGGAATGGAATGGAATCAACCCGAGTAGAACGGAATGGAATGGAATGGAATGGAATGGAATGGAATGGAATCGAATGGAATCGAATGGAATCGAATGGAATGGAATGGAATGGAATGGAATGGAATCAACCCGAGTAGAACGGAATGGAATGGAATGGAATGGAATGGAATGGAATGGAATGGAATGGAATGGAATGGAATCGAATGGAATTGAATGGAATCGAAAGGAATGGAATGGAATCGAATGTAATCAACCCGAGTAGAACGGAATGGAATGGAATGGAATGGAATGGAATGGAATGGAATGGAATGGAATGGAATTGAGTGGAATGGAATGGAATGGAATGGAATGGAATGGAATGGAATGGAATGGAATGGAATGGAATGGAATGGAATCAACACGAGTAGAACGGAATGGAATGGAATGGAATGGAATGGAATTCAATGGAATGGAATGGAATGGAATGGAATCAACCCGAGTAGAACGGAATGGAATGGAATGGAAAGGAATGGAATGGAGTGGAATGGAATGGAATGGAATGGAATTCAATGGAAAGGAACGGAATGGAAAGGAATGGAATGGAATGGAATGGAATGGAATGGAATGGAATGGAATGGAATGGAGTGGAATGGAATGCAATGGAATGGAATGGAATTCAATGGAATAGAATGGAATGGAATGGAATTCAATGGAATAGAATGGAATGGAATGGAATGGAATGGAATGAACCCGAGTTGAACGGAATGGAATGGAATGGGATGGAATGGAATGGAATGGAATGGAATGGAATGGAATGGAATGGAATGGAATGGAATGGAATTGAATGGAATCAACCCGAGTAGAATGGAATTTATTGGAATGGAATGGAATGGAATGGAATCGAATGGAATGGAATGGAATAGAAAGGAATGGAAAGGAATGGAATGGACGCGAGTACAACGGAATGGAATGGAATGGAATGGAATGGAATGGAATGGAATGGAATGGAATGGAATGAACCCGAGTAGAAAGGAATGGAATGGAATGGAATGGAATGGAATGGAATGGAATGGAATGGAATGGAATGGAAACAACCCGAGTAGAATGGAATGGATAGGAATGGAATGGAATGGAATGGAATGTAATTCAATAGAATGGAATGGAGGGGAATGGAAAGGAATGGAATGGAATGGAATGGAATCGAATGGAATCGAATGGAATCGAATGGAATGGAGTGGAATAGAGTGGAATCAACCTGAATAGAACAGAACGGAACGGAACGGAACGGAACGGATCGGAACGGAACCGAATGGAATGGAGTGAAATGGAATGGAATCGAATGGAATCGAATGGAACCGAATGGAATGGAAAGAAGGGAATTAAATGGAGTGGAATGGAATGGAATGGAATGGAATGGAATCAACCCGAGTAGAATGGAATGGATTGGAATGGAATGGAATGGAGTGGAATGGAATTGAATTCAATAGAATAGAATGGAATGGAATGGAATGGAATGGAATGGAATGGAATCGAATGGAATCGAATGGAATCGAATGGAATGGAGTGGAATAGAATGGAATCAACCTGAATAGAACGGAACGGAACGGAACGGAACGGAACGGAACGGAATGGAATTGAGTGAAATGGAATGGAATCGAATGGAATCGATAGGAACCGAATGGAATGGAATGGAAGGGAATGGAATGGAACGGAATGGAATGGAATGGAATCAACCCGAGTAGAATGGAATGGATTGGAATGGAATGGAATGGAGTGGAATGTAATGGAATGGAGTGGAATGGAATGGAGTGGAGTGGAATGGAATGGAATGGAGTGGAATGGAATGGAATGGAATGGAATGGAATGGAATGGAATGGAATGGAATGGAATGGAATGGAATTCAATGGAATACAATGGAATAGAATGGAATGGAATGGAATGGAATGGAATGAACCCGAGTTGAACGGAATGGAATGGAATGGGATGGAATTGATTCGAATGGAATGGAATGGAATGGAATGGAATGGAATGGTATCGAAAGGAATGGAATGGAATGGAATGCAATGGAATGGAATGGAATGGAATGGAATGGAATGGAATGGAATGGAATGGAATGGAATGGAATGGAATCAACCCGAGTAGAATGGAGTGGATTGGAATGGAATGGAATGGAATGGAATGGACTTCAATGGAATAGAATGGAATGGAATGGAATGGAATTGAATGGAATGGAATGGAATAGAATGGAATCGGATGGAATGGAGTGGAATGGAATGGAATGGAATGGAATGGAATGGAATGGAATGGAATGGAATGGAATGCAATGAAATGGAATGGAATCGAATGGAATCGAATGGAATGGACTGTAATGAAATGGAATGGAATGGAATGGAATGGAATGGAATGGAATGGAATGGAATGGAATGGAATGGAATGGAATGGAATCAAACCGAGTAGAATGGAATGGATTGGAATGGAATGGAATGGAATGGAATCGAATGGAATGGAATGGAATAGAAAGGAATGGAAAGGAATGGAATGGACGCGAGTAGAAAGGAATGGAATGGAATGGAATGGAATGGAATGGAATGGAATGGAATGAAACCGAGTAGAAAGGAATGGAATGGAATGGAATGGAATGGAATGGAATGGAATGGAATGGAATGGAATGGAATGGAATGGAAACAACCCGAGTAGAATGGAATGGATAGGAATGGAATGGAATGGAATGGAATGTAATTCAATAGAATGGAATGGAGGGGAATGGAAAGGAATGGAATGGAATGGAATGGAATCGAATGGAATCGAATGGAATCGAATGGAATGGAGTGGAATAGAGTGGAATCAACCCGAATAGAACGGAACGGAACGGAACGGAACGGAACGGAACGAAACGGAACGGAACCGAATGGAATGGAGTGAAATGGAATGGAATCGAATGGAATCGAATGGAACCGAATGGAATGGAAAGAAGGGAATTAAGTGGAGTGGAATGGAATGGAATGGAATGGAATGGAATCAACCAGAGTAGAATGGAATGGATTGGAATGGAATGGAATGGAGTGGAATGGAATGGAATTCAATAGAATAGAATGGAATGGAATGGAATGGAATGGAATGGAATGGAATGGAATGGAATCGAATGGAATCGAATGGAATCGAATGGAATGGAGTGGAATAGAATGGAATCAACCTGAATAGAACGGAACGGAACGGAACGGAACGGAATGGAATTGAGTGAAATGGAATGGAATCGAATGGAATCGATAGGAACCGAATGGAATGGAATGGAAGGGAATGGAATGGAATGGAATGGAATGGAATGGAATGGAATGGAATCAACCCGAGTAGAATGGAATGGATTGGAATGGAATGGAATGGAGTGGAATGGAATGGAATGGAGTGGAATGGAATGGAATGGAATCAACCCGAGTAGAATGGAATGGATTGGAATGGAACGGAATGGAGTGGAATGGAATGGAATGGAGTGGAATGGAATGGAATGGAATAGAATGGAATGGAATGGAATGGAATGGAATGGAATGGAATGGAATGGAATGGAATGGAATGGAATGGAATGGAATTCAATGGAATAGAATGGAATGGAATGGAATGGAATGGAATGAACCCGAGTTGAACGGAATGGAATGGAATGGGATGGAATGGAATGGAATGGAATGGAATGGAATGGAATGGAATGGAATGGAATTGATTCGAATGGAATGGAATGGAATGGAATGGAATGGAATGGTATCGAAAGGAATGGAATGGAATGGAATGCAATGGAATGGAATGGAATGGAATGGAAGGGAATGGAATCAACCCGAGTAGAATGGAGTGGATTGGAATGGAATGGAATGGAATGGAATGGACTTCAATGGAATAGAATGGAATGGAATGGAATGGAATTGAATGGAATGGATTGGAATAGAATGGAATCGGATGGAATGGAGTGGAATGGAATGGAATGGAATGGAATGGAATGGAATGGAATCGAATGGAATGGAATGGAATGGAATGGAATCGAATGGAATGGAATGGAATGGAATGGAATGGAATGGAATGGAATGGAATGGAATGGAATGGAATCAACCCGAGTAGAACGGAATGGAATGGAATGGAATGGAATGGAATGGAATGGAATGGAATGGAATGGAATCAACCCGAGTAGAACGGAATGGAATGGAATGGAATGGAATGGAATGGAATGGAATGGAATGGAATGGAATGGAATGGAATGGAATCAACCCGAGTAGAACGGAATGGAATGGAATGGAATGGAATGGAATGGAATGGAATGGAATGGAATGGAATGGAATGGAATGGAATTCAATGGAATAGAATGGAATGGAATGGAATGGAATGGAATGGAATGGAATTGAATCGAACGGAATGGAATGGAATGGAATGGAATGGAATGGAATGGAATGGAATGGAATGTAATCAACCCGAGTAGAACGGAATGGATTGGAATGGAAAGGAAGGGAATGGAATGGAATGGAATGAATGGAATGGAATGGAATGGAATCGAATCGAATGGAATCGAATGCAATCGAATGGAATGGAACGGAATGGAATGGAATGGAATGGAATGGAATGGAATGGAATCAACCCGAGTAGAATGGAGTGGATTGGAATGGAATGGAATGGAATGGAATGGACTTCAATGGAATAGAATGGAATGGAATGGAATGGAATTGAATAGAATGGAATGGAATGGAATGTAATGGAATGGAATCGAATGGAATCGAATGGAATCGAATCGAATGGAATGGAATGGAATGGAATCGAATGGAATGGAACGGAATGGAATGGAATGGAATGGAATGGAATGGAATGGAATGGAATTCAATGGAGTAGAATGGAATGGAATGAAATGGAATGGAATCAACCCGAGAAGAATGGAATGGATTGTAATGGAATGGAATGGAATGGAATGGAATGGAATGGAATGGAATGGAATGGAATGGAATGGAATGGATTGGAATGGAATCGAATGGAATGGAATGGAATGGAATGGAATGGAATGGAATGGAATGGAATGGAATGGAATGGAATCGAATGGAATGGAACGGAATGGAATGGAATGGAATGGAATGGAATGGAATGGAATGGAATTCAATGGAATAGAATGGAATGGAATGGAATGGAATGGAATGAACCCGAGTAGAACGGAATGGAATGGAATGGAATGGAATGGAATGGAATGGAATGGAATGGAATGGAATGGAATGGAATGGAATGGAATGGAATGGAATCAACCCTAGTAGAATGGAATGGATTGGAATGGAATGGAATGGAGTGGAATGGAATGGAATTCAATAGAATAGAATGGAATGGAATGGAATGGAATGGAATGGAATGGAATCGAATGGAATCGAATGGAATCGAATGGAATGGAGTGGAATAGAATGGAATCAACCTGAATAGAACGGAACGGAACGGAACGGAACGGAACGGAATGGAATTGAGTGAAATGGAATGGAATCGAATGGAATCGAAAGGAACCGAATGGAATGGAATGGAAGGGAATGGAATGGAATGGAATGGAATGGAATGGAATCAACCCGAGTAGAATGGAATGGATTGGAATGGAATGGAATGGAGTGGAATGGAATGGAATGGAGTGGAATGGAATGGAGTGGAGTGGAATGGAATGGAATGGAGTGTAATGGAATGGAATGGAATGGAATGGAATGGAATGGAATGGAATGGAATGGAATGGAATGGAATGGAATGGAATTCAATGGAATACAATGGAATAGAATGGAATGGAATGGAATGGAATGGAATGAACCCGAGTTGAACGGAATGGAATGGAATGGGATGGAATGGAATGGAATGGAATGGAATGGAATGGAATGGAATGGAATTGATTCGAATGGAATGGAATGGAATGGAATGGAATGGAATGGAATGGAATGGTATCGAAAGGAATGCAATGGAATGGAATGCAATGGAATGGAATGGAATGGAATGGAATGGAATGGAATGGAATGGAATGGAATGGAATGGAATGGAATCAACCCGAGTAGAATGGAGTGGATTGGAATGGAATGGAATGGAATGGAATGGACTTCAATGGAATAGAATGGAATGGAATGGAATGGAATTGAATGGAATGGAATGGAATAGAATGGAATCGGATGGAATGGAGTGGAATGGAATGGAATGGAATGGAATGGAATGGAATGGAATGGAATGGAATGGAATGCAATGAAATGGAATGGAATCGAATGGAATCGAATGGAATGGACTGTAATGAAATGGAATGGAATGGAATGGAATGGAATGGAATGGAATGGAATGGAATGGAACGGAATGGAATGGAATTGAATGGAATCAACCCGAGTAGAAAGGAATGGATTGGAATGGAATGGAATGGAATGGAATCGAATGGAATGGAATGGAATAGAAAGGAATGGAAAGGAATGGAATGGACGCGAGTAGAAAGGAATGGAATGGAATGGAATGGAATGGAATGGAATGGAATGGAATGAAACCGAGTAGAAAGGAATGGAATGGAATGGAATGGAATGGAATGGAATGGAATGGAATTCAATGGAATACAATGGAATAGAATGGAATGGAATGGAATGGAATGGAAAGAACCCGAGTTGAACGGAATGGAATGGAATGGGATGGAATGGAATGGAATGGAATGGAATGGAATGGAATGGAATGGAATGGAATTGATTCGAATGGAATGGAATGGAATGGAATGGAATGGAATGGTATCGAAAGGAATGCAATGGAATGGAATGCAATGGAATGGAATGGAATGGAATGGAATGGAATGGAATGGAATGGAATGGAATGGAATGGAATGGAATCAACCCGAGTAGAATGGAGTGGATTGGAATGGAATGGAATGGAATGGAATGGACTTCAATGGAATAGAATGGAATGGAATGGAATGGAATTGAATGGAATCAACCCGAGTAGAACGGAATGGAATGGAATGGAAAGGAATGGAATGGAGTGAAATGGAATGGAATGGAATGGAATTCAATGGAAAGGAACGGAATGGAAAGGAATGGAATGGAATGGAAGGGAATGGAATGGAATGGAATGGAATGGAGTGGAATGGAATGGAATGGAATGGAATGGAATGGAATGGAATGGAATTCAATGGAATAGAATGGAATGGAATGGAATTCAATGGAATAGAATGGAATGGAATGGAATGGAATGGAATCAACCCGAGTAGAAAGGAATGGAACGGAATGGAATGGAATGGAATGGAATGGAATGGAATGGAATGGAATGGAATGGAATGGAATGCAATGAAATGGAATGGAATCGAATGGAATCGAATGGAATGGACTGTAATGAAATGGAATGGAATGGAATGGAATGGAATGGAATGGAATGGAATGGAATGGAAAGGAATTGAATGGAATCAACCCGAGTAGAATGGAATTTATTGGAATAGAATGGAATGGAATGGAATCGTATGGAATGGAATGGAATAGAAAGGAATGGAAAGGAATGGAATGGACGCGAGTAGAACGGAATGGAATGGAATGGAATGGAATGGAATGGAATGGAATGGAATGGAATGGAATGAACCCGAGTAGAAAGGAATGGAATGGAATGGAATGGAATGGAATGGAATGGAATGGAATGGAATGGAATGGAAACAACCCGAGTAGAATGGAATGGATAGGAATGGAATGGAATGGAATGGAATGTACTTCAATAGAATGGAATGGAGGGGAATGGAAAGGAATGGAATGGAATGGAATGGAATCGAATGGAATCGAATGGAATCGAATGGAATGGAGTGGAATAGAGTGGAATCAACCCGAATAGAACGGAACGGAACGGAACGGAACGGAACGGAGCGGAACCGAATGGAATGGAGTGAAATGGAATGGAATCGAATGGAATCGAATGGAACCGAATGGAATGGAAAGAAGGGAATTAAATGGAGTGGAATGGAATGGAATGGAATGGAATGGAATCAACCCGAGTAGAATGGAATGGATTGGAATGGAATGGAATGGAGTGGAATGGAATGGAATTCAATAGAATAGAATGGAATGGAATGGAATGGAATGGAATGGAATGGAATGGAATCGAATGGAATCGAATGGAATCGAATGGAATGGAGTGGAATAGAATGGAATCAACCTGAATAGAACGGAATGGAACGGAACGGAACGGAATGGAATTGAGTGAAATGGAATGGAATCGAATGGAATCGATAGGAACCGAATGGAATGGAATGGAAGGGAATGGAATGGAATGGAATGGAATGGAATGGAATCAACCCGAGTAGAATGGAATGGATTGGAATGGAATGGAATGGAGTGGAATGGAATGGAATGGAGAGGAATGGAATGGAATGGAGTGGAATGGAATGGAGTGGAGTGGAATGGAATGGAATGGAGTGGAATGGAATGGAATGGAATGGAATGGAATGGAATGGAATGGAATGGAATGCAATGGAATGGAATTCAATGGAATACAATGGAATAGAATGGAATGGAATGGAATGGAATGGAATGAACCCGAGTTGAACGGAATGGAATGGAATGGGATGGAATGGAATGGAATGGAATGGAATGGAATGGAATGGAATGGAATTGATTCGAATGGAATGGAATGGAATGGAATGGAATGGAATGGAATGGTATCGAAAGGAATGCAATGGAATGGAATGCAATGGAATGGAATGGAATGGAATGGAATGGAATGGAATGGAATGGAATGGAATGGAATGGAATCAACCCGAGTAGAATGGAGTGGATTGGAATGGAATGGAATGGAATGGAATGGACTTCAATGGAATAGAATGGAATGGAATGGAATGGAATGGAATGGAATGGAATAGAATAGAATGGAATCGGATGGAATGGAGTGGAATGGAATGGAATGGAATGGAATGGAATGGAATGGAATGGAATGGAATGGAATGCAATGAAATGGAATGGAATCGAATGGAATCGAATGGAATGGACTGTAATGAAATGGAAGGGAATGGAATGGAATGGAATGGAATGGAATGGAATGGAATGGAATGGAATGGAATGGAATGGAATTGAATGGAATCAACCCGAGTAGAAAGGAATGGATTGGAATGGAATGGAATGGAATGGAATCGAATGGAATGGAATGGAATAGAAAGGAATGGAAAGGAATGGAATGGACGCGAGTAGAAAGGAATGGAATGGAATGGAATGGAATGGAATGGAATGGAATGGAATGAAACCGAGTAGAAAGGAATGGAATGGAATGGAATGGAATGGAATGGAATGGAATGGAATGGAATGGAATGGAAAGGAAACAACCCGAGTAGAATGGAATGGATAGGAATGGAAAGGAATGGAATGGAATGCAATGGAATCGAAAGGAATCGAATGGAATCGAATGGAATGGAGTGGAATAGAGTGGAATCAACCCGAATAGAACGGAACGGAACGGAACGGAACGGAACGGAACGGAATGGAATTGAGTGAAATGGAATGGAATCGAATGGAATCGATAGGAACCGAATGGAATGGAATGGAAGGGAATGGAATGGAATGGAATGGAATGGAATGGAATCAACCCGAGTAGAATGGAATGGATTGGAATGGAATGGAATGGAGTGGAATGGAATGGAATGGAGTGGAATGGAATGGAGTGGAGTGGAATGGAATGGAATGGAGTGGAATGGAATGGAATGGAATGGAATGGAATGGAATGGAATGGAATGGAATGGAATGGAATTCAATGGAATACAATGGAATAGAATGGAATGGAATGGAATGGAATGGAATGAACCCGAGTTGAACGGAATGGAATGGAATGGGATGGAATGGAATGGAATGGAATGGAATGGAATGGAATGGAATGGAATGGAATTGATTCGAATGGAATGGAATGGAATGGAATGGTATCGAAAGGAAAGCAATGGAATGGAATGCAATGGAATGGAATGGAATGGAATGGAATGGAATGGAATGGAATGGAATGGAATGGAATGGAATCAACCCGAGTAGAATGGAGTGGATTGGAATGGAATGGAATGGAATGGAATGGACTTCAATGGAATAGAATGGAATGGAATGGAATGGAATTGAATGGAATGGAATGGAATAGAATGGAATCGGATGGAATGGAGTGGAATGGAATGGAATGGAATGGAATGGAATGGAATGGAATGGAATGGAATGCAATGAAATGGAATGGAATCGAATGGAATCGAATGGAATGGACTGTAATGTAATGGAATGGAATGGAATGGAATGGAATGGAATGGAATGGAATGGAATGGAATGGAATTGAATGGAATCAATCCGAGTAGAAAGGAATGGATTGCAATGGAATGGAATGGAATGGAATCGAATGGAATGGAATGGAATAGAAAGGAATGGAAAGGAATGGAATGGACGCGAGTAGAAAGGAATGGAATGGAATGGAATGGAATGGAATGGAATGGAATGGAATGGAATGAAACCGAGTAGAAAGGAATGGAATGGAATGGAATGGAATGGAATGGAATGGAATGGAATGGAATGGAAACAACCCGAGTAGAATGGAATGGATAGGAATGGAATGGAATGGAATGCAATGGAATTCAATAGAATGGAATGGAGGGGAATGGAAAGGAATGGAATGGAATGGAATGGAATGGAATCAAATGGAATCGAATGGAATCGAATGGAATGGAGTGGAATAGAGTGGAATCAACACGAATAGAACGGAACGGAACGGAACGGAACGGAACGCAACGGAACGGAACGGAATCGAATGGAATGGAGTGAAATGGAATGGAATCGAATGGAATCGAATGGAACCGAATGGAATGGAAAGAAGGGAATTAAATGGAGTGGAATGGAATGGAATGGAATGGAATGGAATCAACCCGAGTAGAATGGAATGGATTGGAATGGAATGGAATGGAGTGGAATGGAATGGAATTCAATAGAATAGAATAGAATGGAATGGAATGGAATGGAATGGAATGGAATGGAATGGAATCGAATGGAATCGAATGGAATCGAATGGAATGGAGTGGAATAGAATGGAATCAACCTGAATAGAATGGAACGGAACGGAACGGAACGGAACGGAACGGAATGGAATTGAGTGAAATGGAATGGAATCGAATGGAATCGATAGGAACCGAATGGAATGGAATGGAAGGGAATGGAATGGAATGGAATGGAATGGAATGGAATCAACCCGAGTAGAATGGAATGGATTGGAATGGAATGGAATGGAGTGGAATGGAATGGAATGGAGTGGAATGGAATGGAATGGAATCAACCCGAGTAGAATGGAATGGATTGGAATGGAACGGAATGGAGTGGAATGGAATGGAATGGAGTGGAATGGAATGGAATGGAATGGAATGGAATGGAATGGAATGGAATGGAATGGAATTCAATGGAATAGAGTGGAATGGAATGGAATGGAATGGAATGAACCCGAGTTGAACGGAATGGAATGGAATGGGATGGAATGGAATGGAATGGAATGGAATGGAATGGAATGGAATTGATTCGAATGGAATGGAATGGAATGGAATGGAATGGAATGGTATCGAAAGGAATGGAATGGAATGGAATGCAATGGAATGGAATGGAATGGAATGGAATGGAATGGAATGGAATGGAATGGAATGGAATGGAATGGAATGGAATCAACCCGAGTAGAATGGAGTGGATTGGAATGGAATGGAATGGAATGGAATGGACTTCAATGGAATAGAATGGAATGGAATGGAATGGAATTGAATGGAATGGAATGGAATAGAATGGAATCGGATGGAATGGAGTGGAATGGAATGGAATGGAATGGAATGGAATGGAATGGAATCGAATGGAATGGAATGGAATGGAATGGAATGGAATGGAATGGAATGGAATGGAATGGAATGGAATCAACCCGAGTAGAACGGAATGGAATGGAATGGAATGGAATGGAATGGAATGGAATGGAATGGAATGGAATGGAATGGAATGGAATGGAATGGAATGGAATGGAATGGAATTCAATGGAATAGAATGGAATGGAATGGAATAGATTGGAATGGAATGGAATTGAATCGAATGGAATGGAATGGAATGGAATGGAATGGAATGGAATGGAATGGAATGTAATCAACCCGAGTAGAACGGAATGGATTGGAATGGAAAGGAATGGAATGGAATGGAATGGAATGAATGGAATGGAATGGAATGGAATCGAATCGAATGGAATCGAATGCAATCGAATGGAATGGAACGGAATGGAATGGAATGGAATGGAATGGAATGGAATCAACCCGAGTAGAATGGAGTGGATTGGAATGGAATGGAATGGAATGGATTGGACTTCAATGGAATAGAATGGAATGGAATGGAATGGAATTGAATGGAATGGAATGGAATGTAATGTAATGGAATGGAATCGAATGGAATCGAATGGAATGGAATGGAATGGAATGGAATGGAATGGAATCGAATGGAATGGAACGGAATGGAATGGAATGGAATGGAATGGAATGGAATGGAATGGAATTCAATGGAATAGAATGGAATGGAATGAAATGGAATGGAATCAACCCGAGAAGAATGGAATGGATTGTAATGGAATGGAATGGAATGGAATGGAATGGAATGGAATGGAATGGAATGGAATGGAATGGAATGGAATTCAATGGAATAGAATGGAATGGAATGGAATGGAATGGAATGGAATGAACCCGAGTTGAACGGAATGGAATGGAATGGGATGGAATGGAATGGAATGGAATGGAATGGAATGGAATGGAATTGATTCGAATGGAATGGAATGGAATGGAATGGAATGGAATGGTATCGAAAGGAATGGAATGGAATGGAATGCAATGGAATGGAATCGAATGGAATGGAATGGAATGGAATGGAATGGAATGGAATGGAATGGAATGGAATGGAATGGAATGGAATGGAATCAACCCGAGTAGAATGGAGTGGATTGGAATGGAATGGAATGGAATGGAATGGACTTCAATGGAATAGAATGGAATGGAATGGAATGGAATTGAATGGAATGGAATGGAATAGAATGGAATCGGATGGAATGGAGTGGAATGGAATGGAATGGAATGGAATGGAATGGAATGGAATGGAATCGAATGGAATGGAATGGAATGGAATGGAATGGAATGGAATGGAATGGAATGGAATGGAATGGAATCAACCCGAGTAGAACGGAATGGAATGGAATGGAATGGAATGGAATGGAATGGAAAGGAATGGAATGGAATGGAATGGAATTCAATGGAATAGAATGGAATGGAATGGAATAGAATGGAATGGAATGGAATTGAATCGAATGGAATGGAATGGAATGGAATGGAATGGAATGGAATGGAATGGAATGGAATGTAATCAACCCGAGTAGATCGGAATGGATTGGAATGGAAAGGAAGGGAATGGAATGGAATGGAATGAATGGAATGGAATGGAATGGAATCGAATCGAATGGAATCGAATGCAATCGAATGGAATGGAACGGAATGGAATGGAATGGAATGGAATGGAATGGAATCAACCCGAGTAGAATGGAGTGGATTGGAATGGAATGGAATGGAATGGAATGGACTTCAATGGAATAGAATGGAATGGAATGGAATGGAATTGAATGGAATGGAATGGAATGTAATGTAATGGAATGGAATCGAATGGAATCGAATGGAATCGAATGGAATGGAATGGAATGGAATGGAATCGAATGGAATGGAACGGAATGGAATGGAATGGAATGGAATGGAATGGAATGGAATGGAATGGAATGGAATGGAATTGATTCGAATGGAATGGAATGGAATGGAATGGAATGGAATGGAATGGTATCGAAAGGAATGCAATGGAATGGAATGCAATGGAATGGAATGGAATGGAATGGAATGGAATGGAATGGAATGGAATGGAATCAACCCGAGTAGAATGGAGTGGATTGGAATGGAATGGAATGGAATGGAATGGACTTCAATGGAATAGAATGGAATGGAATGGAATGGAATTGAATGGAATGGAATAGAATAGAATGGAATCGGATGGAATGGAGTGGAATGGAATGGAATGGAATGGAATGGAATGGAATGGAATGGAATGGAATGCAATGAAATGGAATGGAATCGAATGGAATCGAATGGAATGGACTGTAATGAAATGGAAGGGAATGGAATGGAATGGAATGGAATGGAATGGAATGGAATGGAATGGAATGGAATGGAATGGAATTGAATGGAATCAACCCGAGTAGAAAGGAATGGATTGGAATGGAATGGAATGGAATGGAATCGAATGGAATGGAATGGAATAGAAAGGAATGGAAAGGAATGGAATGGACGCGAGTAGAAAGGAATGGAATGGAATGGAATGGAATGGAATGGAATGGAATGGAATGAAACCGAGTAGAAAGGAATGGAATGGAATGGAATGGAATGGAATGGAATGGAATGGAATGGAATGGAATGGAAAGGAAACAACCCGAGTAGAATGGAATGGATAGGAATGGAATGGAATGGAATGGAATGTAATTCAATAGAATGGAATGGAGGGGAATGGAAAGGAATGGAATGGAATGCAATGGAATCGAAAGGAATCGAATGGAATCGAATGGAATGGAGTGGAATAGAGTGGAATCAACCCGAATAGAACGGAACGGAACGGAACGGAACGGAACGGAACGGAATGGAATTGAGTGAAATGGAATGGAATCGAATGGAATCGATAGGAACCGAATGGAATGGAATGGAAGGGAATGGAATGGAATGGAATGGAATGGAATGGAATCAACCCGAGTAGAATGGAATGGATTGGAATGGAATGGAATGGAGTGGAATGGAATGGAATGGAGTGGAATGGAATGGAGTGGAGTGGAATGGAATGGAATGGAGTGGAATGGAATGGAATGGAATGGAATGGAATGGAATGGAATGGAATGGAATGGAATGGAATTCAATGGAATACAATGGAATAGAATGGAATGGAATGGAATGGAATGGAATGAACCCGAGTTGAACGGAATGGAATGGAATGGGATGGAATGGAATGGAATGGAATGGAATGGAATGGAATGGAATGGAATGGAATTGATTCGAATGGAATGGAATGGAATGGAATGGTATCGAAAGGAAAGCAATGGAATGGAATGCAATGGAATGGAATGGAATGGAATGGAATGGAATGGAATGGAATGGAATGGAATGGAATGGAATCAACCCGAGTAGAATGGAGTGGATTGGAATGGAATGGAATGGAATGGAATGGACTTCAATGGAATAGAATGGAATGGAATGGAATGGAATTGAATGGAATGGAATGGAATAGAATGGAATCGGATGGAATGGAGTGGAATGGAATGGAATGGAATGGAATGGAATGGAATGGAATGGAATGGAATGCAATGAAATGGAATGGAATCGAATGGAATCGAATGGAATGGACTGTAATGTAATGGAATGGAATGGAATGGAATGGAATGGAATGGAATGGAATGGAATGGAATGGAATGGAATGGAATGGAAAGGAAACAACCCGAGTAGAATGGAATGGATAGGAATGGAATGGAATGGAATGGAATGTAATTCAATAGAATGGAATGGAGGGGAATGGAAAGGAATGGAATGGAATGCAATGGAATCGAAAGGAATCGAATGGAATCGAATGGAATGGAGTGGAATAGAGTGGAATCAACCCGAATAGAACGGAACGGAACGGAACGGAACGGAACGGAACGGAATGGAATTGAGTGAAATGGAATGGAATCGAATGGAATCGATAGGAACCGAATGGAATGGAATGGAAGGGAATGGAATGGAATGGAATGGAATGGAATGGAATCAACCCGAGTAGAATGGAATGGATTGGAATGGAATGGAATGGAGTGGAATGGAATGGAATGGAGTGGAATGGAATGGAGTGGAGTGGAATGGAATGGAATGGAGTGGAATGGAATGGAATGGAATGGAATGGAATGGAATGGAATGGAATGGAATGGAATGGAATTCAATGGAATACAATGGAATAGAATGGAATGGAATGGAATGGAATGGAATGAACCCGAGTTGAACGGAATGGAATGGAATGGGATGGAATGGAATGGAATGGAATGGAATGGAATGGAATGGAATGGAATGGAATTGATTCGAATGGAATGGAATGGAATGGAATGGTATCGAAAGGAAAGCAATGGAATGGAATGCAATGGAATGGAATGGAATGGAATGGAATGGAATGGAATGGAATGGAATGGAATGGAATGGAATCAACCCGAGTAGAATGGAGTGGATTGGAATGGAATGGAATGGAATGGAATGGACTTCAATGGAATAGAATGGAATGGAATGGAATGGAATTGAATGGAATGGAATGGAATAGAATGGAATCGGATGGAATGGAGTGGAATGGAATGGAATGGAATGGAATGGAATGGAATGGAATGGAATGGAATGCAATGAAATGGAATGGAATCGAATGGAATCGAATGGAATGGACTGTAATGTAATGGAATGGAATGGAATGGAATGGAATGGAATGGAATGGAATGGAATGGAATGGAATTGAATGGAATCAATCCGAGTAGAAAGGAATGGATTGCAATGGAATGGAATGGAATGGAATCGAATGGAATGGAATGGAATAGAAAGGAATGGAAAGGAATGGAATGGACGCGAGTAGAAAGGAATGGAATGGAATGGAATGGAATGGAATGGAATGGAATGGAATGGAATGAAACCGAGTAGAAAGGAATGGAATGGAATGGAATGGAATGGAATGGAATGGAATGGAATGGAATGGAAACAACCCGAGTAGAATGGAATGGATAGGAATGGAATGGAATGGAATGGAATGGAATTCAATAGAATGGAATGGAGGGGAATGGAAAGGAATGGAATGGAATGGAATGGAATGGAATCAAATGGAATCGAATGGAATCGAATGGAATGGAGTGGAATAGAGTGGAATCAACACGAATAGAACGGAACGGAACGGAACGGAACGGAACGCAACGGAACGGAACGGAATCGAATGGAATGGAGTGAAATGGAATGGAATCGAATGGAATCGAATGGAACCGAATGGAATGGAAAGAAGGGAATTAAATGGAGTGGAATGGAATGGAATGGAATGGAATGGAATCAACCCGAGTAGAATGGAATGGATTGGAATGGAATGGAATGGAGTGGAATGGAATGGAATTCAATAGAATAGAATAGAATGGAATGGAATGGAATGGAATGGAATGGAATGGAATGGAATCGAATGGAATCGAATGGAATCGAATGGAATGGAGTGGAATAGAATGGAATCAACCTGAATAGAACGGAACGGAACGGAACGGAACGGAACGGAACGGAATGGAATTGAGTGAAATGGAATGGAATCGAATGGAATCGATAGGAACCGAATGGAATGGAATGGAAGGGAATGGAATGGAATGGAATGGAATGGAATGGAATGGAATGGAATCAACCCGAGTAGAATGGAATGGATTGGAATGGAATGGAATGGAGTGGAATGGAATGGAATGGAGTGGAATGGAATGGAATGGAATCAACCCGAGTAGAATGGAATGGATTGGAATGGAACGGAATGGAGTGGAATGGAATGGAATGGAGTGGAATGGAATGGAATGGAATGGAATGGAATGGAATGGAATGGAATGGAATGGAATTCAATGGAATAGAGTGGAATGGAATGGAATGGAATGGAATGAACCCGAGTTGAACGGAATGGAATGGAATGGGATGGAATGGAATGGAATGGAATGGAATGGAATGGAATGGAATTGATTCGAATGGAATGGAATGGAATGGAATGGAATGGAATGGTATCGAAAGGAATGGAATGGAATGGAATGCAATGGAATGGAATGGAATGGAATGGAATGGAATGGAATGGAATGGAATGGAATGGAATGGAATGGAATGGAATCAACCCGAGTAGAATGGAGTGGATTGGAATGGAATGGAATGGAATGGAATGGACTTCAATGGAATAGAATGGAATGGAATGGAATGGAATTGAATGGAATGGAATGGAATAGAATGGAATCGGATGGAATGGAGTGGAATGGAATGGAATGGAATGGAATGGAATGGAATGGAATCGAATGGAATGGAATGGAATGGAATGGAATGGAATGGAATGGAATGGAATGGAATGGAATGGAATCAACCCGAGTAGAACGGAATGGAATGGAATGGAATGGAATGGAATGGAATGGAATGGAATGGAATGGAATGGAATGGAATGGAATGGAATGGAATGGAATGGAATTCAATGGAATAGAATGGAATGGAATGGAATAGATTGGAATGGAATGGAATTGAATCGAATGGAATGGAATGGAATGGAATGGAATGGAATGGAATGGAATGGAATGTAATCAACCCGAGTAGAACGGAATGGATTGGAATGGAAAGGAATGGAATGGAATGGAATGGAATGAATGGAATGGAATGGAATGGAATCGAATCGAATGGAATCGAATGCAATCGAATGGAATGGAACGGAATGGAATGGAATGGAATGGAATGGAATGGAATCAACCCGAGTAGAATGGAGTGGATTGGAATGGAATGGAATGGAATGGAATGGACTTCAATGGAATAGAATGGAATGGAATGGAATGGAATTGAATGGAATGGAATGGAATGTAATGTAATGGAATGGAATCGAATGGAATCGAATGGAATGGAATGGAATGGAATGGAATGGAATGGAATCGAATGGAATGGAACGGAATGGAATGGAATGGAATGGAATGGAATGGAATGGAATGGAATTCAATGGAATAGAATGGAATGGAATGAAATGGAATGGAATCAACCCGAGAAGAATGGAATGGATTGTAATGGAATGGAATGGAATGGAATGGAATGGAATGGAATGGAATGGAATGGAATGGAATGGAATTCAATGGAATAGAATGGAATGGAATGGAATGGAATGGAATGGAATGAACCCGAGTTGAACGGAATGGAATGGAATGGGATGGAATGGAATGGAATGGAATGGAATGGAATGCAATGGAATGGAATCGAATGGAATGGAATGGAATGGAATGGAATGGAATGGAATGGAATGGAATGGAATGGAATGGAATGCAATGGAATGGAATCGAATGGAATGGAATGGAATGGAATGGAATGGAATGGAATGGAATGGAATGGAATGGAATGGAATGGAATCAACCCGAGTAGAATGGAGTGGATTGGAATGGAATGGAATGGAATGGAATGGACTTCAATGGAATAGAATGGAATGGAATGGAATGGAATTGAATGGAATGGAATGGAATAGAATGGAATCGGATGGAATGGAGTGGAATGGAATGGAATGGAATGGAATGGAATGGAATGGAATGGAATCGAATGGAATGGAATGGAATGGAATGGAATGGAATGGAATGGAATGGAATGGAATGGAATCAACCCGAGTAGAACGGAATGGAATGGAATGGAATGGAATGGAATGGAATGGAAAGGAATGGAATGGAATGGAATGGAATTCAATGGAATAGAATGGAATGGAATGGAATAGAATGGAATGGAATGGAATTGAATCGAATGGAATGGAATGGAATGGAATGGAATGGAATGGAATGGAATGGAATGGAATGTAATCAACCCGAGTAGATCGGAATGGATTGGAATGGAAAGGAAGGGAATGGAATGGAATGGAATGAATGGAATGGAATGGAATGGAATCGAATCGAATGGAATCGAATGCAATCGAATGGAATGGAACGGAATGGAATGGAATGGAATGGAATGGAATGGAATCAACCCGAGTAGAATGGAGTGGATTGGAATGGAATGGAATGGAATGGAATGGACTTCAATGGAATAGAATGGAATGGAATGGAATGGAATTGAATGGAATGGAATGGAATGTAATGTAATGGAATGGAATCGAATGGAATCGAATGGAATCGAATGGAATGGAATGGAATGGAATGGAATCGAATGGAATGGAACGGAATGGAATGGAATGGAATGGAATGGAATGGAATGGAATGGAATGGAATTCAATGGAATAGAATGGAATGGAATGAAATGGAATGGAATCAACCCGAGAAGAATGGAATGGATTGTAATGGAATGGAATGGAATGGAATGGAATGGAATTCAATGGAATGGAATTCAATGGAATAGAATGGAATGGAATGGAATGGAATGGAATGAACCCGAGTTGAACGGAATGGAATGGAATGGGATGGAATGGAATGGAATGGAATGGAATGGAATGGAATGGAATTGATTCGAATGGAATGGAATGGAATGGAATGGAATGGAATGGTATCGAAAGGAATGGAATGGAATGGAATGCAATGGAATGGAATCGAATGGAATGGAATGGAATGGAATGGAATGGAATGGAATGGAATGGAATGGAATCAACCCGAGTAGAATGGAGTGGATTGGAATGGAATGGAATGGAATGGAATGGACTTCAATGGAATAGAATGGAATGGAATGGAATGGAATTGAATGGAATGGAATGGAATAGAATGGAATCGGATGGAATGGAGTGGAATCGAATGGAATGGAATGGAATGGAATGGAATGGAATCGAATGGAATGGAATGGAATGGAATGGAATGGAATGGAATGGAATGGAATGGAATGGAATCAACCCGAGTAGAACGGAATGGAATGGAATGGAATGGAATGGAATGGAATGGAATGGAATGGAATGGAATGGAATGGAATGGAATGGAATTCAATGGAATAGAATGGAATGGAATGGAATAGAATGGAATGGAATGGAATTGAATCGAATGGAATGGAATGGAATGGAATGGAATGGAATGGAATGGAATGGAATGGAATGGAATCAACCCGAGTAGAACGGAATGGATTGGAATGGAAAGGAAGGGAATGGAATGGAATGGAATGAATGGAATGGAATGGAATGGAATCGAATCGAATGGAATCGAATGCAATCGAATGGAATGGAACGGAATGGAATGGAATGGAATGGAATGGAATGGAATCAACCCGAGTAGAAGGGAGTGGATTGGAATGGAATGGAATGGAATGGAATGGACTTCAATGGAATAGAATGGAATGGAATGGAATGGAATTGAATGGAATGGAATGGAATGTAATGTAATGGAATGGAATCGAATGGAATCGAATGGAATCGAATGGAATGGAATGGAATGGAATGGAATCGAATGGAATGGAACGGAATGGAATGGAATGGAATGGAATGGAATGGAATGGAATTCAATGGAATAGAATGGAATGGAATGAAATGGAATGGAATCAACCCGAGAAGAATGAAATGGATTGTAATGGAATGGAATGGAATGGAATGGAATGGAATGGAATGGAATGGAATGGAATGGAATGGAATGGAATGGAATGGAATGGAATGGAATCAACCCGAGTAGAAAGGAATGGAATGGAATGGAATGGAATGGTATCGAAAGGAATGGAATGGAATGGAATGCAATGGAATGGAATCGAATGGAATGGAATGGAATGGAATGGAATGGAATGGAATGGAATGGAATGGAATGGAATGGAATGGAATGGAATGGAATCAACCCGAGTAGAATGGAGTGGATTGGAATGGAATGGAATGGAATGGAATGGACTTCAATGGAATAGAATGGAATGGAATGGAATGGAATTGAATGGAATGGAATGGAATAGAATGGAATCGGATGGAATGGAGTGGAATGGAATGGAATGGAATGGAATGGAATGGAATGGAATGGAATCGAATGGAATGGAATGGAATGGAATGGAATGGAATGGAATGGAATGGAATGGAATGGAATCAACCCGAGTAGAACGGAATGGAATGGAATGGAATGGAATGGAATGGAATGGAAAGGAATGGAATGGAATGGAATGGAATTCAATGGAATAGAATGGAATGGAATGGAATAGAATGGAATGGAATGGAATTGAATCGAATGGAATGGAATGGAATGGAATGGAATGGAATGGAATGGAATGGAATGGAATGGAATGTAATCAACCCGAGTAGATCGGAATGGATTGGAATGGAAAGGAAGGGAATGGAATGGAATGGAATGAATGGAATGGAATGGAATGGAATCGAATCGAATGGAATCGAATGCAATCGAATGGAATGGAACGGAATGGAATGGAATGGAATGGAATGGAATGGAATCAACCCGAGTAGAATGGAGTGGATTGGAATGGAATGGAATGGAATGGAATGGACTTCAATGGAATAGAATGGAATGGAATGGAATGGAATTGAATGGAATGGAATGGAATGTAATGTAATGGAATGGAATCGAATGGAATCGAATGGAATCGAATGGAATGGAATGGAATGGAATGGAATCGAATGGAATGGAACGGAATGGAATGGAATGGAATGGAATGGAATGGAATGGAATGGAATGGAATTCAATGGAATAGAATGGAATGGAATGAAATGGAATGGAATCAACCCGAGAAGAATGGAATGGATTGTAATGGAATGGAATGGAATGGAATGGAATGGAATTCAATGGAATGGAATTCAATGGAATAGAATGGAATGGAATGGAATGGAATGGAATGAACCCGAGTTGAACGGAATGGAATGGAATGGGATGGAATGGAATGGAATGGAATGGAATGGAATGGAATGGAATTGATTCGAATGGAATGGAATGGAATGGAATGGAATGGAATGGTATCGAAAGGAATGGAATGGAATGGAATGCAATGGAATGGAATCGAATGGAATGGAATGGAATGGAATGGAATGGAATGGAATGGAATGGAATGGAATGGAATCAACCCGAGTAGAATGGAGTGGATTGGAATGGAATGGAATGGAATGGAATGGACTTCAATGGAATAGAATGGAATGGAATGGAATGGAATTGAATGGAATGGAATGGAATAGAATGGAATCGGATGGAATGGAGTGGAATCGAATGGAATGGAATGGAATGGAATGGAATGGAATCGAATGGAATGGAATGGAATGGAATGGAATGGAATGGAATGGAATGGAATGGAATGGAATCAACCCGAGTAGAACGGAATGGATTGGAATGGAAAGGAAGGGAATGGAATGGAATGGAATGAATGGAATGGAATGGAATGGAATCGAATCGAATGGAATCGAATGCAATCGAATGGAATGGAACGGAATGGAATGGAATGGAATGGAATGGAATGGAATCAACCCGAGTAGAAGGGAGTGGATTGGAATGGAATGGAATGGAATGGAATGGACTTCAATGGAATAGAATGGAATGGAATGGAATGGAATTGAATGGAATGGAATGGAATGTAATGTAATGGAATGGAATCGAATGGAATCGAATGGAATCGAATGGAATGGAATGGAATGGAATGGAATCGAATGGAATGGAACGGAATGGAATGGAATGGAATGGAATGGAATGGAATGGAATTCAATGGAATAGAATGGAATGGAATGAAATGGAATGGAATCAACCCGAGAAGAATGAAATGGATTGTAATGGAATGGAATGGAATGGAATGGAATGGAATGGAATGGAATGGAATGGAATGGAATGGAATGGAATGGAATGGAATGGAATGGAATCAACCCGAGTAGAAAGGAATGGAATGGAATGGAATGGAATGGAATGGAAAGGAATGGAATGGAATGGAATGGAATGGAATGGAATGGAATGGAATGGAATGGAATGGAAGGGAATGGAATCAACCCGAGTAGAACGGAATGGAATGGAATGGAATGGAATGGAATGGAATGGAATGGAATGGAATGGAATGGAATTCAATGGAATAGAATGGAATGGAATGGAATGGAATGGAATGAACCCGAGTAGAACGGAATGGAATGGAATGGAATGGAATGGAATGGAATGGAATAGAATGGAATGGAATGGAATGGAATGGAATGGAATCAACCCGAGTAGAATGGAATGGATTGGAATGGAATGGAATGGAGTGGAATGGAATGGAATTCAATAGAATAGAATGGAATGGAATGGAATGGAATGGAATGGAATGGAATGGAATCGAATGGAATCGAATGGAATCGAATGGAATGGAGTGGAATAGAATGGAATCAACCTGAATAGAACGGAACGGAACGGAACGGAACGGAACGGAATGGAATTGAGTGAAATGGAATGGAATCGAATGGAATTGAAAGGAACCGAATGGAATGGAATGGAAGGGAATGGAATGGAATGGAATGGAATGGAATGGAATCAACCCGAGTAGAATGGAATGGATTGGAATGGAATGGAATGGAGTGGAATGGAATGGAATGGAATGGAATTCAATGGAATAGAATGGAATGGAATGGAATGGAATGGAATGAACCCGAGTTGAACGGAATGGAATGGAATGGGATGGAATGGAATGGAATGGAATGGAATGGAATGGAATGGAATGGAATGGAATGGAATTGATTCGAATGGAATGGAATAGAATGGAATGGAATGGAATGGTATCGAAAGAAATGGAATGGAATGGAATGCAATGGAATGGAATGGAATGGAATGGAATGGAATGGAATGGAATGGAATGGAATGGAATGGAATGGAATGGAATCAACCCGAGTAGAATGGAATGGATTGGAATGGAATGGAATGGAGTGGAATGGAATGGAAAGGAGTGGAATGGAATGGAATGGAATAGAATGGAATGGAATGGAATGGAATGGAATGGAATGGAATGGAATGGAATGGAATGGAATGGAATGGAATGGACGTCCATGGAATAGAATGGAATGGAATGGAATGGAATTGAATGGAATGGAATGGAATAGAATGGAATCGGATGGAATGGAGTGGAATGGAATGGAATGGAATGGAATGGAATGGAATGGAATGGAATGGCATGGAATCAACCCGAGTAGAACGGAATGGAATGGAATGGAATGGAATGGAATGGAATGGAATGGAATGGAATGGAATGGAATCGAATGGAATGGAATGGAATGGAATGGAATGGAATGGAATGGAATGGAATGGAATCAACCCGAGTAGAACGGAATGGATTGGAATGGAAAGGAATGGAATGGAATGGAATGGAATGGAATGAATGGAATGGAATGGAATGGAATGGAATCGAATGGAATCGAATGGAATCGAATGGAATGGAACGGAATGGAATGGAATGGAATGGAATGGAATGGAATCAACCCGAGTAGAATGGAGTGGATTGGAATGGAATGGAATGGAATGGAATGCACTTCAATGGAATAGAATGGAATGGAATGGAATGGAATGGAATGGAATGAACCCGAGTTGAACGGAATGGAATGGAATGGGATGGAATGGAATGGAATGGAATGGAATGGAATGGAATGGAATGGAATGGAATGGAATTGATTCGAATGGAATGGAATGGAAAGGAAAGGAATGGAATGGTATCGAAAGGAATCGAATGGAATGGAATGCAATGGAATGGAATCGAATGGAATGGAATGGAATGGAATGGAATGGAATGGAATGGAATGGAATGGAATGGAATGGAATGGAATGGAATGGAATGGAATGGAATGGAATCAACCCGAGTAGAATGGAGTGGATTGGAATGGAATGCAATGGAATGCAATGGACTTCAATGGAATAGAATGGAATGGAATGGAATGGAATGGAATTGAATGGAATGGAATAGAATGGAATCGGATGGAATGGAGTGGAATGGAATGGAATGGAATGGAATGGAATGGAATGGAATGGAATGGAATGGAATGGAATGGAATGGAATGGAATGGAATCAACCCGAGTAGAACGGAATGGAATGGAATGGAATGGAATGGAATGGAATGGAATGGAATGGAATGGAATGGAATGGAATTCTATGGAATAGAATGGAATGGAATGGAATAGAATGGAATGGAATGGAATTGAATCGAATGGAATGGAATGGAATGGAATGGAATGGAATGGAATGGAATGGAATGGAATGGAATGGAATGGAATGTAATCAACCCGAGTAGAACGGAATGGATTGGAATGGAAAGGAAGGGAATGGAATGGAATGGAATGAATGGAATGGAATGGAATGGAATCGAATCGAATGGAATCGAATGCAATCGAATGGAATGGAACGGAATGGAATGGAATGGAATGGAATGGAATGGAATGGAATGGAATGGAATCAACCCGAGTAGAATGGAGTGGATTGGAATGGAATGGAATGGAATGGAATGGACTTCAATGGAATAGAATGGAATGGAATGGAATGGAATTGAATGGAATGGAATGGAATGTAATGTAATGGAATGGAATCGAATGGAATCGAATGGAATCGAATGGAATGGAATGGAATGGAATGGAATGGAACGGAATGGAATGGAACGGAATGGAATGGAAAGGAATGGAATGGAATGGAATTCAATGGAATAGAATGGAATGGAATGAAATGGAATGGAATCAACCCGAGAAGAATGGAATGGATTGTAATGGAATGGAATGGAATGGAATGGAGTGGAATGGAATGGAATGGAATGGAATGGAATGGAATGGAATGGAATGGAATGGAATCGAATGGAATGGAATGGAATGGAATGGAATGGAATGGAATGGAATGGAATGGAATGGAATCAACCCGAGTAGAAAGGAATGGAATGGAATGGAATGGAATGGAATGGAATTCAATGGAATGGAATGGAATGGAATGGAAGGGAATGGAATAAACCCGAGTAGAACGGAATGGAATGGAATGGAATGGAATGGAATGGAATGGAATGGAATGGAATGGAATGGAATGAAATTCAATGGAATAGAATGGAATGGAATGGAATGGAATGGAATGAACCCGAGTAGAACGGAATGGAATGGAATGGAATGGAATGGAATGGAATGGAATGGAATGGAATGGAATGGAATGGAATGGAATCAACCCGAGTAGAATGGAATGGATTGGAATGGAATGGAATGGAGTGGAATGGAATGGAATTCAATAGAATAGAATGGAATGGAATGGAATGGAATGGAATGGAATGGAATGGAATCGAATGGAATCGAATGGAATCGAATGGAATGGAGTGGAATAGAATGGAATCAACCTGAATAGAACGGAACGGAACGGAACGGAACGGAACGGAACGGAATGGAATTGAGTGAAATGGAATGGAATCGAATGGAATCGAAAGGAACCGAATGGAATGGAATGGAAGGGAATGGAATGGAACGGAATGGAATGGAATGGAATCAACCCGAGTAGAATGGAGTGGATTGGAATGGAATGGAATGGAATGGAATGGACTTCAATGGAATAGAATGGAATGGAATGGAATGGAATGGAATGGAATGAACCCGAGTTGAACGGAATGGAGTGCAATGGGATGGAATGGAATGGAATGGAATGGAATGGAATGGAATGGAATGGAATGGAATGGAATGGAATTGATACGAATGGAATGGAATGGAATGGAATGCAATGGAATGGTATCGAAAGGAATGGAATGGAATGGAATGCAATGGAATGGAATCGAATGGAATGGAATGGAATGGAATGGAATGGAATGGAATGGAATGGAAGGGAATGGAATCAACCCGAGTAGAATGGAGTGGATTGGAATGGAATGGAATGGAATGGAATGGACTTCAATGGAATAGAATGGAATGGAATGGAATGGAATTGAATGGAATGGAATGGAATAGAATGGAATCGGATGGAATGGAGTGGAATGGAATGGAATGGAAAGGAATGGAATGGAGTGGAATCGAATGGAATGGAATGGAATGGAATGGAATGGAATGGAATGGAATGGAATGGAATGGAATCAACCCGAGTAGAACGGAATGGAATGGAATGGAATGGAATGGAATGGAATGGAATGGAATGGAATGGAATGGAATGGAATGGAATGGAATGGAATTCAATGGAATATAATGGAATGGAATGGAATAGAATGGAATGGAATGGAATTGAATGGAATGGAATGGAATGGAATGGAATGGAATGGAATGGAATGGAATGGAATGGAATGGAATCAACCCGAGTAGAACGGAATGGATTGCAATGGAAAGGAAGGGAATGGAATGGAATGGAATGAATGGAATGGAATTTAATGGAATTGAATCGAATGGAATCGAATGCAATCGAATGGAATGGAACGGAATGGAATGGAATGGAATGGAATGGAATGGAATCAACCCGAGTAGAATGGAGTGGATTGGAATGGAATGGAATGGAATGGAATGGACTTCAAAGGAATAGAATGGAATGGAATGGAATGGAATTGAATGGAATGGAATGTAATGTAATGTAATGGAATGGAATCGAATGGAATCGAATGGAATCGAATGGAATGGAATGGAATGGAATGGAATCGAATGGAATGGAACGGAATGGAATGGAATGGAATGGAATGGAATGGAATGGAATGGAATTCAATGGAATAGAATGGAATGGAATGAAATGGAATGGAATCAACCCGAGAAGAATGGAATGGATTGTAATGGAATGGAATGGAATGGAATGGAATGGAATGGAATGGAATGGAATGGAATGGAATGGAATCGAATGGAATGGAATGGAATGGAATCGAATGGAATGGAATGGAATGGAATGGAATGGAATAAACCCGAGTAGAAAGGAATGGAATGGACTGTAATGAAATGGAATGGAATGGAATGGAATGGAATGGAATGGAATGGAATGGAATGGAATGGAATGGAATGGAATGGAATTCAATAGAATAGAATGGAATGGAATGGAATGGAATGGAATGGAATGGAATGGAATCGAATGGAATCGAATGGAATCGAATGGAATGGAGTGGAATAGAATGGAATCAACCTGAATAGAACAGAACGGAACGGAACGGAACGGAACGGAACGGAATGGAATTGAGTGAAATGGAATGGAATCGAATGGAATCGATAGGAACTGAATGGAATGGAATGGAAGGGAATGGAATGGAATGGAATGGAATGGAATGGAATGGAATCAACCCGAGTAGAATGGAATGGATTGGAATGGAATGGAATGGAGTGGAATGGAATGGAATGGAGTGGAATGGAATGGAATGGAATGGAATGGAATGGAATGGAATGGATTGGAATGGAATTCAATGGAATTCAATGGAATGGAATGGAATGGAATGGAATGGAATGGAATGGAATGAACCTGAGTTGAACGGAATGGAATGGAATGGGATGGAATGGAATGGAATGGAATGGAATGGAATGGAATGGAATGGAATGGAATTGATTCGAATGGAATGGAATGGAATGGAATGGAATGGAATGGAATGGTATCGAAAGGAATGGAATGGAATGGAATGCAATGGAATGGAATGGAATGGAATGGAATGGAATGGAATGGAATGGAATGGAATGGAATGGAATGGAATGGAATGGAATGGAATCAACCCGAGTAGAATGGAGTGGATTGGAATGGAATGGAATGGAATGGAATGGACTTCAATGGAATAGAATGGAATGGAATGGAATGGAATTGAATGGAATGGAATGGAATAGAATGGAATCGGATGGAATGGAGTGGAATGGAATGGAATGGAATGGAATGGAATGGAATGAAATCGAATGGAATGGAATCGAATGGAATGGAATGGAATGGAATGGAATGGAATGGAATGGAATGGAATGGAATCAACCCGAGTAGAACGGAATGGAATGGAATGGAATGGAATGGAATGGAATGGAATGGAATGGAATTCAATGGAATAGAATGGAATGGAATGGAATAGAATGGAATGGAATGGAATGGAATCGAATGGAATGGAATGGAATGGAATGGAACAGAACAGAATGGAATGGAATGGAATGGAATGGAATGGAATGGAATGGAATGGAATGGAATGCAATGAAATGGAATGGAATCGAATGGAATCGAATGGAATGGACTGTAATGAAACGGAATGGAATGGAATGGAATGGAATGGAATGGAATGGAATTGAATGGAATCAACCCGAGTAGAATGGAATGGATTGGAATGGAATGGAATGGAATCGAATCGAATGGAATGGAATGGAATAGAAAGGAATGGAAAGGAATGGAATGGACGCGAGTAGAACGGAATGGAATGGAATGGAATGGAATGGAATGGAATGAAACCGAGTAGAAAGGAAAGGAATGGAATGGAATGGAATGGAATGGAATGGAATGGAATGGAATGGAATGGAATGGAATGGAATGGAATGGAAACAACCCGAGTAGAATGGAATGGATAGGAATGGAATGGAATGGAATGGAATGTAATTCAATAGTATGGAATGGAGGGGAATGGAAAGGAATGGAATGGAATGGAATGGAATCGAATGGAATCGAATGGAATCGAATGGAATGGAGTGGAATAGAGTGGAATCAACCCGAATAGAACGGAACGGAACGGAACGGAACGGAACGGAACGGAACGGAATGGAACCGAATGGAATGGAGTGAAATGGAATGGAATAGAATGGAATCGAATGGAACCGAATGGAATGGAAAGAAGGGAATTAAATGGAGTGGAATGGAATGGAATGGAATGGAATGGAATCAACCCGAGTAGAATGGAATGGATTGGAATGGAATGGAATGGAGTGGAATGGAATGGAATTCAATAGAATAGAATGGAATGGAATGGAATGGAATGGAATGGAATGGAATCGAATGGAAACGAATGGAATCGAATGGAATGGAGTGGAATAGAATGGAATCAACCTGAATAGAACGGAACGGAACGGAACGGAACGGAATGGAATTGAGAGAAATGGAATGGAATCGAATGGAATCGATAGGAACCGAATGGAATGGAATGGAAGGGAATGGACTTCAATGGAATAGAATGGAATGGAATGGAATGGAATTGAATGGAATGGAATGGAATGTAATGGAATGGAATGGAATCGAATGGAATCGAATGGAATCGAATGGAATGGAATGGAATGGAATGGAATCGAATGGAATGGAACGGAATGGAATGGAATGGAATGGAATGGAATGGAATGGAATTGAATTCAATGGAATAGAATGGAATGGAATGAAATGGAATGGAATCAGCCCGAGAAGAATGGAATGGATTGTAATGGAATGGAATGGAATGGAATGGAATGGAATGGAATGGAATGGAAGGGAATCGAATGGAATGGAATGGAATGGAAAGGAATGTAATGGAATGGAATTGAATTCAATGGAATGGAATGGAATGGAATGGAAGGGAATGGAATCAACCCGAGTAGAACGGAATGGAATGGAATGGAATGGAATGGAATGGAATGGAATGGAATGGAATGGAATGGAATGGAATGGAATGAACCCGAGTAGAACGGAATGGAATGGAATGGAATGGAATGGAATGGAATGTAATTCAATAAAATAGAATGGAAGGGAATGGAAAGGAATGGAAAGGAATGGAATGGAATGGAATGGAATCGAATGGAATCGAATGGAATCGAATGGAATGGAGTGGAATAGAATGGAATCAACCCGAATAGAACGGAACGGAACGGAACAGAACGGAACAGAACGGAATGGAATGGAGTGAAATGGAATGGAATCAAATGGAATCGAATGGAACAGAATGGAATGGAATGGAAGGGAATGGAATGCAATGGAATGGAATGGAATGGAATGGAATCAACCCGAGTAGAATGGAATGGACTGGAATGGAATGGAATGGAATGGAATGGAATGGAATGGAATGGAATGGAATGGAATGGAATCAACCCGAGTAGAACGGAATGGAATGGAACGGAATGGAATGGAATGGAATGGAATGGAATGGAATGGAATGGAATCAACCCGAGTAGAACGGAATGGAATGGAATGGAATGGAATGGAATGGAATGGAATGGAATGGAATGGAATGGAATTCAATGGAATAGAATGGAATGGAATGGAATGGAATGGAATGGAATGAACCCGAGTAGAACGGAATGGAATGGAATGGAATTGAATGGAATGGAATGGAATGGATTGGAATGGAATGGTATCGAATGGAATCGAATGGAATGGAATGGAATGGAATGGAATGGAATGGAATCGAATGGAATGGAATGGAATGGAAGCGAATGGAATGGAATGGAATGGAATGGAATGGAATGGAATGGAATGGAATGGAATCAACCCGAGTAGATTGGAATGGATTGGAATGGAATGAAATGGAATGGAATGGAATTCAATGGAAAAAATGAAATGGAATGGAATGGAATGGAATGGAATGGAATAGAATCGAATGGAATCGAATGGAATCGAATGGAATGGAGTGGAATAGAATGGAATCAACCCGAGTAGAATGGAATGGAATGGAACGGAACGGAACGGAACGGAACGGAACGGAACGGAACGGAACGGAATGGAATGGAGTGAAATGGAATGGAATCGAATGGAATCGAACGGAACCGAATGGAATGGAAAGAAGGGAACGGAATGGAATGGAATGGAATGGAATGGAAAGGAATCAACCCGAGTAGAATGGAATGGATTGGAATGGAATGGAATGGAATGGAAAGGAATTCAATGGAATAGAATGAAATGGAATGGAATGGAATGGAATGGAATGGAATCGAATGGAATCGAATGGAATCGAATGGAATGGAGTGGAAGAGAATGGAATCAACTCGAGTAGAACGGAATGGAATGGAACGGAATGGAACGGAATGGAACGGAATGAAACGGAACGGAATGGAATGGAGTGAAATGGAATGGAATCTAACGGAATCGAATGGAACCGAATGGAATGGAATGGAACGGAATAGAATGGAATGGACTGGAATGGAATGGAATCAACCCTAGTAGAATGTAATGGATTGGAATGGAATGGAATGGAATGGAATGGAATGGAATGGAATGGAATGGAATGGAATGGAATCGAATGGAATCGAATGGAATGGAATGGAATGGAATGGAATGGAATCAACCCGAGTAGAACGGAATGGAATGGAATGGAATGGAATGGAATGGAATCAACCCGAGTAGAACGGAATGGAATGGAATGGAATGGAATGGAATGGAATGGAATGGAATGGAATGGAATGGAATGGAATGGAATCGAATGGAATTGAATGGAATCAAATGGAATGGAATGGAATCGAATGTAATCAACCCGAGTAGAACGGAATGGAATGGAATGGAATGGAATGGAATGGAACGGAATGGAATGGAATTGAGTGGAATGGAATGGAATGGAATGGAATGGAATGGAATGGAATGGAATGGAATGGAATGGAATCAACACGACTAGAACGGAATGGAATGGAATGGAATGGAATGGAATGGAATGGAATGGAATTCAATGGAATGGAATGGAATGGAATGGTATCAACCCGAGTAGAACGGAATGGAATGGAATGGAAAGGAATGGAATGGAGTGGAATGGAATGGAATGGAATGGAATTCAATGGAATGGAACGGAATGGAATGGAATGGAATGGAATGGAATGGAATGGAATGGAATGGAATGGAGTGGAGTGGAATGGAATGGAATGGAATGGAATGGAATGGAATGGAATGGAATGGAATGGAATTCAATGGAATAGAATGGAATGGAATGGAATGGAATGGAATCAACCCGAGTAGAAAGGAATGGAACGGAATGGAATGGAATGGAATGGAATGGAATGGAATGGAATGGAATGGAATGGAATGGAATGCAATGAAATGGAATTGAATCGAATGCAATCGAATGGAATGGACTGTAATGAAATGGAATGGAATGGAATGGAATGGAACGGAATGGAATCGAATGGAATCGAATGGAATTGAATGGAATCAACCCGAGTAGAATGGAATGGATTGGAATGGAATGGAATGGAATGGAATCGAATGGAATGGAATGGAATGGAATGGAATGGAATGGAATGAACCCGAGTAGAACGGAATGGAATGGAATGGAATGGAATGGAATGGAATGGAATGGAATGGAATGGAATCAACCCGAGTAGAATGGAATGGATAGGAATGGAATGGAATGGAATGGAATGTAATTCAATAGAATGGAATGGAGGGGAATGGAAAGGAATGGAATGGAAAGGAATACAATCGAATGGAATCGAACGGAATCGAATGGAATGGAGTGGAATAGAGTGGAATCAACCCGAATAGAACGGAACGGAACGGAACGGAACGGAACGGAATGGAATGGAGTGAAATGGAATTGAATCAAATGGAGTCGAATGGAACCGAATGGAATGGAATGGAAGGGAATGGAATGGAATGGAATGGAATGGAATGGAATGGAATGGAATGGAATCAACCCGAGTAGAACGGAGTGGAATGGAATGGAATGGAATGGAATGGAATGGAATGCAATGGAATGGAATGGAATGGAATGGAATGGAATGGAATGGAATGGAATGGAATCAACCCGAGTAGAACGGAGTGGAATGGAATGGAATGGAATGGAATGGAATGGAATGGAATGGAATGGAATGGAATCAACCCGAGTAGAACGGAATGGAATGGAATGGAATGGAATGGAATGGAATGGAATGGAATGGAATGGAATGGAATGGAATGGAATGGAATGGAATTCAATGGAATAGAATGGAATGGAATGGAATGGAATGGAATGGAATGGAATGAACCCGAGTAGAACGGAATGGAATGGAATGGAATTGAATGGAATGGAATGGAATGGAATGGAATGGAATGGAATCGAATGGAATGGAATGGAATGGAATGGAATGGAATGGAATGGAATGGAATGGAATCGAATGGAATGGAATGGAATGGAAGCGAATGGAATGGAATGGAATGGAATGGAATGGAATGGAATGGAATGGAATGGAATCAACCCGAGTAGATTGGAATGGATTGGAATGGAATGGAATGGAATGGAATGGAATACTATGGAATAGAATGAAATGAAATGGAATGGAATGGAATGGAATGGAATGGAAAGGAATGGAATGGAATGGAATGGAATGGAATGGAATGGAATGGAATGAACCCGAGTAGAACGGAATGGAATGGTATGGAATGGAATGGAATGGAATGGAATGGAATGGAATGGAATGGAATGGAATCAACCCGAGTAGAATGGAATGGATAGGAATGGAATGGAATGGAATGGAATGGAATTCAATAGAATGGAATGGAGGGGAATGGAAAGGAATGGAATGGAAAGGAATGGAATAGAATGGAATCGAACGGAATCGAATGGAATGGAGTGGAATAGAGTGGAATCAACCCGAATAGAACGGAACGGAACGGAACGGAACGGAACGGAATGGAATGGAGTGAAATGGAATGGAATCAAATGGAGTCGAATGGAACCGAATGGAATGGAATGGAAGGGAATGGAATGGAATGGAATGGAATGGAATGGAATGGAATGGAATGGAATGGAATGGAATGGAATTCAATGGAATGGAATGGAATGGAATGGTATCAACCCGAGTAGAACGGAATGGAATGGAATGGAAAGGAATGGAATGGAGTGGAATGGAATGGAATGGAATGGAATTCAATGGAATGGAACGGAATGGAATGGAATGGAATGGAATGGAATGGAATGGAATGGAATGGAATGGAATGGAATGGAGTGGAGTGGAATGGAATGGAATGGAATGGAATGGAATGGAATGGAATGGAATGGAATTCAATGGAATAGAATGGAATGGAATGGAATGGAATGGAATCAACCCGAGTAGAAAGGAATGGAACGGAATGGAATGGAATGGAATGGAATGGAATGGAATGGAATGGAATGGAATGGAATGGAATGGAATGCAATGAAATGGAATTGAATCGAATGGAATCGAATGGAATGGACTGTAATTAAATGGAATGGAATGGAATGTAATGGAACGGAATGGAATCGAATGGAATCGAATGGAATTGAATGGAATCAACCCGAGTAGAATGGAATGGATTGGAATGGAATGGAATGGAATGGAATCGAATGGAATGGAATGGAATGGAATGGAATGGAATGAACCCGAGTAGAACGGAATAGAATGGAATGGAATGGAATGGAATGGAATGGAATGGAATGGAATGGAATGGAATGGAATGGAATCAACCCGAGTAGAATGGAATGGATAGGAATGGAATGGAATGGAATGGAATGTAATTCAATAGAATGGAATGGAGGGGAATGGAAAGGAATGGAATGGAAAGGAATGTAATCGAATGGAATCGAACGGAATCGAATGGAATGGAGTGGAATAGAGTGGAATCAACCCGAATAGAACGGAACGGAACGGAACGGAACGGAACGGAATGGAATGGAGTGAAATGGAATTGAATCAAATGGAGTCGAATGGAACCGAATGGAATGGAATGGAAGGGAATGGAATGGAATGGAATGGAATGGAATGGAATGGAATGGAATGGAATGGAATCAACCCGAGTAGAACGGAGTGGAATGGAATGGAATGGAATGGAATGGAATGGAATGGAATGGAATGCAATGGAATGGAATGGAATGGAATGGAATGGAATGGAATGGAATGGAATGGAATGGAATGGAATCAACCCGAGTAGAACGGAATGGAATGGAATGGAATGGAATGGAATGGAATGGAATGGAATGGAATGGAATGGAATCAACCCGAGTAGAACGGAATGGAATGGAATGGAATGGAATGGAATGGAATGGAATGGAATTCAATGGAATAGAATGGAATGGAATGGAATGGAATGGAATGGAATGGAATGAACCCGAGTAGAACGGAATGGAATGGAATGGAATTGAATGGAATGGAATGGAATGGAATGGAATGGAATGGAATCGAATGGAATCGAATGGAATGGAATGGAATGGAATGGAATGGAATGGAATGGAATCGAATGGAATGGAATGGAATGGAAGCGAATGGAATGGAATGGAATGGAATGGAATGGAATGGAATGGAATGGAATCAACCCGAGTAGATTGGAATGGATTGGAATGGAATGGAATGGAATGGAATGGAATACTATGGATTAGAATGAAATGAAATGGAATGGAATGGAATGGAATGGAATGGAAAGGAATGGAATGGAATGGAATGGAATGGAATGGAATGGAATGGAATGGAATGAACCCGAGTAGAACGGAATGGAATGGTATGGAATGGAATGGAATGGAATGGAATGGAATGGAATGGAATGGAATGGAATCAACCCGAGTAGAATGGAATGGATAGGAATGGAATGGAATGGAATGGAATCGAATGGAATCGAACGGAATCGAATGGAATGGAGTGGAATAGAGTGGAATCAACCCGAATAGAACGGAACGGAACGGAACGGAACGGAACGGAATGGAATGGAGTGAAATGGAATGGAATCAAATGGAGTCGAATGGAACCGAATGGAATGGAATGGAAGGGAATGGAATGGAATGGAATGGAATGGAATGGAATGGAATGGAATGGAATCAACCCGAGTAGAACGGAGTGGAATGGAATGGAATGGAATGGAATGGAATGGAATGCAATGGAATGGAATGGAATGGAATGGAATGGAATGGAATGGAATGGAATGGAATCAACCCGAGTAGAACGGAATGGAATGGAATGGAATGGAATGGAATGGAATGGAATGGAATGGAATGGAATGGAATCAACCCGAGTAGAACGGAATGGAATGGAATGGAATGGAATGGAATGGAATGGAATGGAATGGAATGGAATGGAATGGAATTCAATGGAATAGAATGGAATGGAATGGAATGGAATGGAATGGAATGAACCCGAGTAGAACGGAATGGAATGGAATGGAATTGAATGGAATGGAATGGAATGGAATGGAATGGAATGGAATCGAATGGAATCGAATGGAATGGAATGGAATGGAATGGAATGGAATGGAATGGAATGGAATGGAATCGAATGGAATGCAATGGAATGGAAGCGAATGGAATGGAATGGAACGGAATGGAATGGAACGGAATGGAATGGAATGGAATGGAATGGAATCAACCCGAGTAGATTGGAATGGATTGGAATGGAATGGAATGGAATGGAATGGAATTCTATGGAATAGAATGAAATGAAATGGAATGGAATGGAATGGAATGGAAAGGAATGGAATGGAATGGAATGGAATGGAATGGAATGGAATGGAATGGAATGAACCCGAGTAGAACGGAATGGAATGGAATGGAATGGAATGGAATGGAATGGAATGGAATGGAATGGAATGGAATGGAATGGAATGGAATGGAATGGAATCAACCCGAGTAGAATGGAATGGATAGGAATGGAATGGAATGGAATGGAATGGAATTCAATAGAATGGAATGGAGGGGAATGGAAAGGAATGGAATGGAAAGGAATGGAATCGAATGGAATCGAACGGAATCGAATGGAATGGAGTGGAATAGAGTGGAATCAACCCGAATAGAACGGAACGGAACGGAACGGAACGGAACGGAAAGGAACGGAATGGAATTGAGTGAAATGGAATGGAATCAAATGGAGTCGAATGGAACCGAATGGAATGGAATGGAATGGAATGGAATGGAATGGAATGGAATGGAATGGAATGGAATGGAATGGAATGGAATGGAATCAACCCGAGTAGAACGGAGTGGAATGGAATGGAATGGAATGGAATGGAATGGAATGCAATGGAATGGAATGGAATGGAATGGAATGGAATGGAATGGAATGGAGTGGAATGGAAAGGAATCAACCCGAGTAGAACGGAATGGAATGGAATGGAATGGAATGGAATGGAATGGAATGGAATGGAATGGAATGGAATGGAATCAACCCGAGTAGAACGGAATGGAATGGAATGGAATGGAATGGAATGGAATGGAATGGAATGGAATGGAATGGAATGGAATGGAATTCAATGGAATAGAATGGAATGGAATGGAATGGAATGGAATGGAATTTAATGAACCCGAGTAGAACGGAATGGAATGGAATGGAATTGAATGGAATGGAATGGAATGGAATGGAATGGAATGGAATGGAATGGAATGGAATGGAATCGAATGGAATGGAATCGAATGGAAGCGAATGGAATGGAATGGAATGGAATGGAATGGAATCAACCCGAGTAGAACGGAATGGAATGGAATGGAATGGAATGGAATGGAATCAACCCGAGTAGAACGGAATGGAATGGAATGGAATGGAATGGAATGGAATGGAATGGAATGGAATGGAATGGAATGGAATCGAATGGAATTGAATGGAATCAAATGGAATGGAATGGAAATGAATGTAATCAACCCGAGTAGAACGGAATGGAATGGAATGGAATGGAATGGAATGGAATGGAACGGAATGGAATGGAATTGAGTGGAATGGAATGGAATGGAATGGAATGGAATGGAATGGAATGGAATGGAATGGAATGGAATGGAATGGAATCAACACGAGTAGAACGTAATGGAATGGAATGGAATGGAATGGAATGGAATGGAATGGAATGGAATGGAATGGATTTCAATGGAATGGAACGGAATGGAATGGAATGGAATGGAATGGAATGGAATGGAATGGAATGGAATGGAGTGGAGTGGAATGGAATGGAATGGAATGGAATGGAATGGAATGGAATGGAATTCAATGGAATAGAATGGAATGGAATGGAATGGAATGGAATCAACCCGAGTAGAAAGGAATGGAACGGAATGGAATGGAATGGAATGGAATGGAATGGAATGGAATGGAATGGAATGGAATGGAATGGAATGGAATGCAATGAAATGGAATGGAATCGAATGGAATCGAATGGAATGGACTGTAATGAAATGGAATGGAATGGAATGGAATGGAACGGAATGGAATCGAATGGAATCGAATGGAATTGAATGGAATCAACCCGAGTAGAATGGAATGGATTGGAATGGAATGGAATGGAATGGAATTGAATGGAATGGAATGGAATGGAATGGAATGGAATGGAATGAACCCGAGTAGAACGGAATGGAATGGAATGGAATGGAATGGAATGGAATGGAATGGAATGGAATCAACCCGAGTAGAATGGAATGGATAGGAATGGAATGGAATGGAATGGAATGTAATTCAATAGAATGGAATGGAGGGGAATGGAAAGGAATGGAATGGAAAGGAATGGAATCGAATGGAATCGAACGGAATCGAATGGAATGGAGTGGAATAGAGTGGAATCAACCCGAATAGAACGGAACGGAACGGAACGGAACGGAACGGAATGGAATGGAGTGAAATGGAATGGAATCAAATGGAGTCGAATGGAACCGAATGGAATGGAATGGAAGGGAATGGAATGGAATGGAATAGAATGGAATCGGATGGAATGGAGTGGAATGGAATGGAATGGAATGGAATGGAATGGAATGAAATCGAATGGATGGAATCGAATGGAATGGAATGGAATGGAATGGAATGGAATGGAATGGAATGGAATGGAATAGAATGGAATCGGATGGAATGGAGTGGAATGGAATGGAATGGAATGGAATGGAATGGAATGAAATCGAATGGAATGGAATCGAATGGAATGGAATGGAATGGAATGGAATGGAATGGAATGGAATGGAATCAACCCGAGTAGAACGGAATGGAATGGAATGGAATGGAATGGAATGGAATGGAATGGAATTCAATGGAATAGAATGGAATGGAATGGAATAGAATGGAATGGAATGGAATGGAATCGAATGGAATGGAATGGAACGGAATGGAACAGAACGGAATGGAATGGAATGGAATGGAATGGAATGGAATGGAATGGAATGGAATGGAATGGAATGCAATGAAATGGAATGGAATCGAATGGAATCGAATGGAATGGACTGTAATGAAACGGAATGGAATGGAATGGAATGGAATGGAATGGAATGGAATTGAATGGAATCAACCCGAGTAGAATGGAATGGATTGGAATGGAATGGAATGGAATCGAATCGAATGGAATGGAATGGAATAGAAAGGAATGGAAAGGAATGGAATGGACGCGAGTAGAACGGAATGGAATGGAATGGAATGGAATGGAATGGAATGGAATGGAATGGAATGGAATGGAATGGAAACAACCCGAGTAGAATGGAATGGATAGGAATGGAATGGAATGGAATGGAATGTAATTCAATAGAATGGAATGGAGGGGAATGGAAAGGAATGGAATGGAATGGAATGGAATCGAATGGAATCGAATGGAATCGAATGGAATGGAGTGGAATAGAGTGGAATCAACCCGAATAGAACGGAACGGAACGGAACGGAACGGAACGGAACGGAACCGAATGGAATGGAGTGAAATGGAATGGAATAGAATGGAATCGAATGGAACCGAATGGAATGGAAAGAAGGGAATTAAATGGAGTGGAATGGAATGGAATGGAATGGAATGGAATCAACCCGAGTAGAATGGAATGGATTGGAATGGAATGGAATGGAGTGGAATGGAATGGAATTCAATAGAATAGAATGGAATGGAATGGAATGGAATGGAATGGAATCGAATCGAATGGAAACGAATGGAATCGAATGGAATGGAGTGGAATAGAATGGAATCAACCTGAATAGAACGGAACGGAACGGAACGGAACGGAACGGAATGGAATTGAGAGAAATGGAATGGAATCGAATGGAATCGATAGGAACCGAATGGAATGGAATGGAAGGGAATGGACTTCAATGGAATAGAATGGAATGGAATGGAATGGAATTGAATGGAATGGAATGGAATGTAATGGAATGGAATGGAATCGAATGGAATCGAATGGAATCGAATGGAATGGAATGGAATGGAATGGAATCGAATGGAATGGAACGGAATGGAATGGAATGGAATGGAATGGAATGGAATGGAATGGAATTCAATGGAATAGAATGGAATGGAATGAAATGGAATGGAATCAACCCGAGAAGAATGGAATGGATTGTAATGGAATGGAATGGAATGGAATGGAATGGAATGGAATGGAATGGAATGGAATGGAATGGAATGGAAAGGAATGGAATGGAATGGAATTGAATTCAATGGAATGGAATGGAATGGAATGGAAGGGAATGGAATCAACCCGAGTAGAACGGAATGGAATGGAATGGAATGGAATGGAATGGAATGGAATGGAATGGAATGGAATGGAATGGAATGGAATGAACCCGAGTAGAACGGAATGGAATGGAATGGAATGGAATGGAATGGAATGTAATTCAATAAAATAGAATGGAAGGGAATGGAAAGGAATGGAAAGGAATGGAAAGGAATGGAATGGAATGGAATGGAATCGAATGGAATCGAATGGAATCGAATGGAATGGAGTGGAATAGAATGGAATCAACCCGAATAGAACGGAACGGAACGGAACAGAACGGAACAGAACGGAATGGAATGGAGTGAAATGGAATGGAATCAAATGGAATCGAATGGAACAGAATGGAATGGAATGGAAGGGAATGGAATGCAATGGAATGGAATGGAATGGAATGGAATCAACCCGAGTAGAATGGAATGGACTGGAATGGAATGGAATGGAATGGAATGGAATGGAATGGAATGGAATGGAATGGAATCAACCCGAGTAGAACGGAATGGAATGGAACGGAATGGAATGGAATGGAATGGAATGGAATGGAATGGAATGGAATCAACCCGAGTAGAACGGAATGGAATGGAATGGAATGGAATGGAATGGAATGGAATGGAATGGAATGGAATTCAATGGAATAGAATGGAATGGAATGGAATGGAATGGAATGGAATGAACCCGAGTAGAACGGAATGGAATGGAATGGAATGGATTGGAATGGAATGGTATCGAATGGAATCGAATGGAATGGAATGGAATGGAATGGAATGGAATGGAATGGAATCGAATGGAATGGAATGGAATGGAAGCGAATGGAATGGAATGGAATGGAATGGAATGGAATGGAATGGAATGGAATCAACCCGAGTAGATTGGAATGGATTGGAATGGAATGAAATGGAATGGAATGGAATTCAATGGAAAAAATGAAATGGAATGGAATGGAATGGAATGGAATGGAATAGAATCGAATGGAATCGAATGGAATCGAATGGAATGGAGTGGAATAGAATGGAATCAACCCGAGTAGAATGGAATGGAATGGAACGGAACGGAACGGAACGGAACGGAACGGAACGGAACGGAATGGAATGGAGTGAAATGGAATGGAATCGAATGGAATCGAACGGAACCGAATGGAATGGAAAGAAGGGAACGGAATGGAATGGAATGGAATGGAATGGAAAGGAATCAACCCGAGTAGAATGGAATGGATTGGAATGGAATGGAATGGAATGGAAAGGAATTCAATGGAATAGAATGAAATGGAATGGAATGGAATGGAATGGAATGGAATCGAATGGAATCGAATGGAATCGAATGGAATGGAGTGGAAGAGAATGGAATCAACTCGAGTAGAACGGAATGGAATGGAACGGAATGGAACGGAATGGAACGGAATGAAACGGAACGGAATGGAATGGAGTGAAATGGAATGGAATCTAATGGAATCGAATGGAACCGAATGGAATGGAATGGAACGGAATAGAATGGAATGGACTGGAATGGAATGGAATCAACCCTAGTAGAATGTAATGGATTGGAATGGAATGGAATGGAATGGAATGGAATGGAATGGAATGGAATCGAATGGAATCGAATGGAATGGAATGGAATGGAATGGAATGGAATCAACCCGAGTAGAACGGAATGGAATGGAATGGAATGGAATGGAATGGAATCAACCCGAGTAGAACGGAATGGAATGGAATGGAATGGAATGGAATGGAATGGAATGGAATGGAATGGAATGGAATGGAATCGAATGGAATCGAATGGAATGGAATGGAATGGAATGGAATGGAATCAACCCGAGTAGAACGGAATGGAATGGAATGGAATGGAATGGAATGGAATCAACCCGAGTAGAACGGAATGGAATGGAATGGAATGGAATGGAATGGAATGGAATGGAATGGAATGGAATGGAATGGAATGGAATGGAATGGAATCGAATGGAATTGAATGGAATCAAATGGAATGGAATGGAATCGAATGTAATCAACCCGAGTAGAACGGAATGGAATGGAATGGAATGGAATGGAATGGAACGGAATGGAATGGAATTGAGTGGAATGGAATGGAATGGAATGGAAGGGAATGGAATGCAATGGAATGGAATGGAATGGAATGGAATCAACCCGAGTAGAATGGAATGGACTGGAATGGAATGGAATGGAATGGAATGGAATGGAATGGAATGGAATGGAATGGAATCAACCCGAGTAGAACGGAATGGAATGGAACGGAATGGAATGGAATGGAATGGAATGGAATGGAATGGAATGGAATCAACCCGAGTAGAACGGAATGGAATGGAATGGAATGGAATGGAATGGAATGGAATGGAATGGAATGGAATTCAATGGAATAGAATGGAATGGAATGGAATGGAATGGAATGGAATGAACCCGAGTAGAACGGAATGGAATGGAATGGAATGGATTGGAATGGAATGGTATCGAATGGAATCGAATGGAATGGAATGGAATGGAATGGAATGGAATGGAATGGAATCGAATGGAATGGAATGGAATGGAAGCGAATGGAATGGAATGGAATGGAATGGAATGGAATGGAATGGAATGGAATCAACCCGAGTAGAATGGAATGGATTGGAATGGAATGAAATGGAATGGAATGGAATTCAATGGAAAAAATGAAATGGAATGGAATGGAATGGAATGGAATGGAATAGAATCGAATGGAATCGAATGGAATCGAATGGAATGGAGTGGAATAGAATGGAATCAACCCGAGTAGAATGGAATGGAATGGAACGGAACGGAACGGAACGGAACGGAACGGAACGGAACGGAATGGAATGGAGTGAAATGGAATGGAATCGAATGGAATCGAACGGAACCGAATGGAATGGAAAGAAGGGAACGGAATGGAATGGAATGGAATGGAATGGAAAGGAATCAACCCGAGTAGAATGGAATGGATTGGAATGGAATGGAATGGAATGGAAAGGAATTCAATGGAATAGAATGAAATGGAATGGAATGGAATGGAATGGAATGGAATCGAATGGAATCGAATGGAATCGAATGGAATGGAGTGGAAGAGAATGGAATCAACTCGAGTAGAACGGAATGGAATGGAACGGAATGGAACGGAATGGAACGGAATGAAACGGAACGGAATGGAATGGAGTGAAATGGAATGGAATCTAATGGAATCGAATGGAACCGAATGGAATGGAATGGAACGGAATAGAATGGAATGGACTGGAATGGAATGGAATCAACCCTAGTAGAATGTAATGGATTGGAATGGAATGGAATGGAATGGAATGGAATGGAATGGAATGGAATCGAATGGAATCGAATGGAATGGAATGGAATGGAATGGAATGGAATCAACCCGAGTAGAACGGAATGGAATGGAATGGAATGGAATGGAATGGAATCAACCCGAGTAGAACGGAATGGAATGGAATGGAATGGAATGGAATGGAATGGAATGGAATGGAATGGAATGGAATGGAATGGAATGGAATCGAATGGAATCGAATGGAATGGAATGGAATGGAATGGAATGGAATCAACCCGAGTAGAACGGAATGGAATGGAATGGAATGGAATGGAATGGAATCAACCCGAGTAGAACGGAATGGAATGGAATGGAATGGAATGGAATGGAATGGAATGGAATGGAATGGAATGGAATGGAATGGAATGGAATCGAATGGAATTGAATGGAATCAAATGGAATGGAATGGAATCGAATGTAATCAACCCGAGTAGAACGGAATGGAATGGAATGGAATGGAATGGAATGGAACGGAATGGAATGGAATTGAGTGGAATGGAATGGAATGGAATGGAATGGAATGGAATGGAATGGAATGGAATGGAATCAACACGAGTAGAACGGAATGGAATGGAATGGAATGGAATGGAATGGAATGGAATGGAATGGAATTCAATGGAATGGAATGGAATGGAATGGTATCAACCCGAGTAGAACGGAATGGAATGGAATGGAAAGGAATGGAATGGAGTGGAATGGAATGGAATGGAATGGAATTCAATGGAATGGAACGGAATGGAATGGAATGGAATGGAATGGAATGGAATGGAATGGAATGGAATGGAATGGAGTGGAGTGGAATGGAATGGAATGGAATGGAATGGAATGGAATGGAATGGAATGGAATTCAATGGAATAGAATGGAATGGAATGGAATGGAATGGAATCAACCCGAGTAGAAAGGAATGGAACGGAATGGAATGGAATGGAATGGAATGAAATGGAATGGAATGGAATGGAATGGAATGGAATGGAATGCAATGAAATGGAATTGAATCGAATGGAATCGAATGGAATGGACTGTAATGAAATGGAATGGAATGGAATGTAATGGAACGGAATGGAATCGAATGGAATCGAATGGAATTGAATGGAATCAACCCGAGTAGAATGGAATGGATTGGAATGGAATGGAATGGAATGGAATCGAATGGAATGGAATGGAATGGAATGGAATGGAATGAACCCGAGTAGAACGGAATGGAATGGAATGGAATGGAATGGAATGGAATGGAATGGAATGGAATGGAATGGAATCAACCCGAGTAGAATGGAATGGATAGGAATGGAATGGAATGGAATGGAATGGAATTCAATAGAATGGAATGGAGGGGAATGGAAAGGAATGGAATGGAAAGGAATGTAATCGAATGGAATCGAACGGAATCGAATGGAATGGAGTGGAATAGAGTGGAATCAACCCGAATAGAACGGAACGGAACGGAAAGGAACGGAACGGAATGGAATGGAGTGAAATGGAATTGAATCAAATGGAGTCGAATGGAACCGAATGGAATGGAATGGAAGGGAATGGAATGGAATGGAATGGAATGGAATGGAATGGAATGGAATGGAATGGAATCAACCCGAGTAGAACGGAATGGAATGGAATGGAATGGAATGGAATGGAATCAACCCGAGTAGAACGGAATGGAATGGAATGGAATGGAATGGAATGGAATGGAATGGAATGGAATGGAATGGAATGGAATGGAATCGAATGGAATTGAATGGAATCAAATGGAATGGAATGGAATCGAATGTAATCAACCCGAGTAGAACGGAATGGAATGGAATGGAATGGAATGGAATGGAACGGAATGGAATGGAATTGAGTGGAATGGAATGGAATGGAATGGAATGGAATGGAATGGAATGGAATGGAATGGAATCAACACGAGTAGAACGGAATGGAATGGAATGGAATGGAATGGAATGGAATGGAATGGAATGGAATTCAATGGAATGGAATGGAATGGAATGGTATCAACCCGAGTAGAACGGAATGGAATGGAATGGAAAGGAATGGAATGGAGTGGAATGGAATGGAATGGAATGGAATTCAATGGAATGGAACGGAATGGAATGGAATGGAATGGAATGGAATGGAATGGAATGGAATGGAATGGAATGGAGTGGAGTGGAATGGAATGGAATGGAATGGAATGGAATGGAATGGAATGGAATGGAATTCAATGGAATAGAATGGAATGGAATGGAATGGAATGGAATCAACCCGAGTAGAAAGGAATGGAACGGAATGGAATGGAATGGAATGGAATGAAATGGAATGGAATGGAATGGAATGGAATGGAATGGAATGCAATGAAATGGAATTGAATCGAATGGAATCGAATGGAATGGACTGTAATGAAATGGAATGGAATGGAATGTAATGGAACGGAATGGAATCGAATGGAATCGAATGGAATTGAATGGAATCAACCCGAGTAGAATGGAATGGATTGGAATGGAATGGAATGGAATGGAATCGAATGGAATGGAATGGAATGGAATGGAATGGAATGAACCCGAGTAGAACGGAATGGAATGGAATGGAATGGAATGGAATGGAATGGAATGGAATGGAATGGAATGGAATCAACCCGAGTAGAATGGAATGGATAGGAATGGAATGGAATGGAATGGAATGGAATTCAATAGAATGGAATGGAGGGGAATGGAAAGGAATGGAATGGAAAGGAATGTAATCGAATGGAATCGAACGGAATCGAATGGAATGGAGTGGAATAGAGTGGAATCAACCCGAATAGAACGGAACGGAACGGAAAGGAACGGAACGGAATGGAATGGAGTGAAATGGAATTGAATCAAATGGAGTCGAATGGAACCGAATGGAATGGAATGGAAGGGAATGGAATGGAATGGAATGGAATGGAATGGAATGGAATGGAATGGAATGGAATCAACCCGAGTAGAACGGAGTGGAATGGAATGGAATGGAATGGAATGGAATGGAATGCAATGGAATGGAATGGAATGGAATGGAATGGAATGGAATGGAATGGAATGGAATCAACCCGAGTAGAACGGAGTGGAATGGAATGGAATGGAATGGAATGGAATGGAATGGAATGGAATGGAATCAACCCGAGTAGAACGGAATGGAATGGAATGGAATGGAATGGAATGGAATGGAATGGAATGGAATGGAATGGAATGGAATTCAATGGAATAGAATGGAATGGAATGGAATGGAATGGAATGGAATGGAATGAACCCGAGTAGAACGGAATGGAATGGAATGGAATTGAATGGAATGGAATGGAATGGAATGGAATGGAATGGAATCGAATGGAATCGAATGGAATGGAATGGAATGGAATGGAATGGAATGGAATCGAATGGAATGGAATGGAATGGAAGCGAATGGAATGGAATGGAATGGAATGGAATGGAATGGAATGGAATGGAATGGAATCAACCCGAGTAGATTGGAATGGATTGGAATGGAATGGAATGGAATGGAATGGAATACTATGGAATAGAATGAAATGAAATGGAATGGAATGGAATGGAATGGAATGGAAAGGAATGGAATGGAATGGAATGGAATGGAATGGAATGGAATGGAATGGAATGAACCCGAGTAGAACGGAATGGAATGGTATGGAATGGAATGGAATGGAATGGAATGGAATGGAATGGAATGGAATGGAATCAACCCGAGTAGAATGGAATGGATAGGAATGGAATGGAATGGAATGGAATGGAATTCAATAGAATGGAATGGAGGGGAATGGAAAGGAATGGAATGGAAAGGAATGGAATCGAATGGAATCGAACGGAATCGAATGGAATGGAGTGGAATAGAGTGGAATCAACCCGAATAGAACGGAACGGAACGGAACGGAACGGAACGGAATGGAATGGAGTGAAATGGAATGGAATCAAATGGAGTCGAATGGAACCGAATGGAATGGAATGGAAGGGAATGGAATGGAATGGAATGGAATGGAATGGAATGGAATGGAATGGAATGGAATGGAATGGAATGGAATGGAATTCAATGGAATGGAATGGAATGGAATGGTATCAACCCGAGTAGAACGGAATGGAATGGAATGGAAAGGAATGGAATGGAGTGGAATGGAATGGAATGGAATGGAATTCAATGGAATGGAACGGAATGGAATGGAATGGAATGGAATGGAATGGAATGGAATGGAGTGGAGTGGAATGGAATGGAATGGAATGGAATGGAATGGAATGGAATGGAATGGAATGGAATTCAATGGAATAGAATGGAATGGAATGGAATGGAATGGAATCAACCCGAGTAGAAAGGAATGGAACGGAATGGAATGGAATGGAATGGAATGGAATGGAATGGAATGGAATGGAATGGAATGGAATGCAATGAAATGGAATTGAATCGAATGGAATCGAATGGAATGGACTGTAATTAAATGGAATGGAATGGAATGGAATGGAACGGAATGGAATCGAATGGAATCGAATGGAATTGAATGGAATCAACCCGAGTAGAATGGAATGGATTGGAATGGAATGGAATGGAATGGAATCGAATGGAATGGAATGGAATGGAATGGAATGGAATGAACCCGAGTAGAACGGATTGGAATGGAATGGAATGGAATGGAATGGAATGGAATGGAATGGAATGGAATGGAATGGAATGGAATCAACCCGAGTAGAATGGAATGGATAGGAATGGAATGGAATGGAATGGAATGTAATTCAATAGAATGGAATGGAGGGGAATGGAAAGGAATGGAATGGAAAGGAATGTAATCGAATGGAATCGAACGGAATCGAATGGAATGGAGTGGAATAGAGTGGAATCAACCCGAATAGAACGGAACGGAACGGAACGGAACGGAACGGAATGGAATGGAGTGAAATGGAATGGAATCAAATGGAGTCGAATGGAACCGAATGGAATGGAATGGAAGGGAATGGAATGGAATGGAATGGAATGGAATGGAATGGAATGGAATGGAATGGAATCAACCCGAGTAGAACGGAGTGGAATGGAATGGAATGGAATGGAATGGAATGGAATGCAATGGAATGGAATGGAATGGAATGGAATGGAATGGAATGGAATGGAATGGAATCAACCCGAGTAGAACGGAATGGAATGGAATGGAATGGAATGGAATGGAATGGAATGGAAAGGAATGGAATGGAATGGAATGGAATGGAATGGAATGGAATGGAATGAACCCGAGTAGAACGGAATGGAATGGAATGGAATCGAATGGAATCGAATGGAATGGAGTGGAATAGAATGGAATCAACCCGAATAGAACGGAACGGAACGGAACAGAACGGAACAGAACGGAATGGAATGGAGTGAAATGGAATGGAACCAAATGGAATCGAATGGAACAGAATGGAATGGAATGGAAGGGAATGGAATGCAATGGAATAGAATGGAATGGAATGGAATGGAATGGAATGGAATGGAATGGAATGGAATGGAATGGAATGGAATCGAATGGAATTGAATGGAATCAAATGGAATGGAATGGAATCGAATGTAATCAACCCGAGTAGAACGGAATGGAATGGAATGGAATGGAATGGAATGGAACGGAATGGAATGGAATTGAGTGGAATGGAATGGAATGGAATGGAATGGAATGGAATGGAATGGAATGGAATCAACACGAGTAGAACGGAATGGAATGGAATGGAATGGAATGGAATGGAATGGAATGGAATGGAATTCAATGGAATGGAATGGAATGGAATGGAATCAACCCGAGTAGAACGGAATGGAATGGAAAGGAAAGGAATGGAATGGAGTGGAATGGAATGGAATGGAATTGAATTCATTGGAATGGAACGGAATGGAATGGAATGGAATGGAATGGAATGGAATGGAATGGAATGGAATCGAATGGAATGGAATGGAATGGAATGGAATGGAATGGAATGGAATGGAATCAACCCGAGTAGAACGGAATGGAATGGAATGGAATGGAATGGAATGGAATCAACCCGAGTAGAACGGAATGGAATGGAATGGAATGGAATGGAATGGAATGGAATGGAATGGAATGGAATGGAATCGAATGGAATTGAATGGAATCAAATGGAATGGAATGGATTTGAATGTAATCAACCCGAGTAGAACGGAATGGAATGGAATGGAATGGAATGGAATGGAACGGAATGGAATGGAATTGAGTGGAATGGAATGGAATGGAATGGAATGGAATGGAATGGAATGGAATGGAATGGAATCAACACGAGTAGAACGGAATGGAATGGAATGGAATGGAATGGAATGGAATGGAATGGAATTCAATGGAATGGAATGGAATGGAATGGAATCAACCCGAGTAGAACGGAATGGAATGGAATGGAAAGGAATGGAATGGAGTGGAATGGAATGGAATGGAATGGAATTCAATGGAATGGAACGGAATGGAATGGAATGGAATGGAATGGAATGGAATGGAATGGAATGGAATGGAATGGAATGGAATGGAATGGAATGGAATGGAATGGAGTGGAGTGGAGTGGAATGGAATGGAATGGAATGGAATGGAATGGAATGGAATGGAATGGAATTCAATGGAATAGAATGGAATGGAATGGAATGGAATGGAATCAACCCGAGTAGAAAGGAATGGAACGGAATGGAATGGAATGGAATGGAATGGAATGGAATGGAATGGAATGGAATGGAATGGAATGCAATGAAATGGAATGGAATCGAATGGAATCGAATGGAATGGACTGTAATGAAATGGAATGGAATGGAATGGAATGGAACGGAATGGAATCGAATGGAATCGAATGGAATTGAATGGAATCAACCCGAGTAGAATGGAATGGATTGGAATGGAATGGAATGGAATGGAATTGAATGGAATGGAATGGAATGGAATGGAATGGAATGAACCCGAGTAGAACAGAATGGAATGGAATGGAATGGAATGGAATGGAATGGAATGGAATGGAATGGAATGGAATGGAATGGAATGGAATCAACCCGAGTAGAATGGAATGGATAGGAATGGAATGGAATGGAATGGAAAGTAATTCAATAGAATGGAATGGAGGGGAATGGAAAGGAATGGAATGGAAAGGAATGGAATCGAATGGAATCGAACGGAATCGAATGGAATGGTGTGGAATAGAGTGGAATCAACCCGAATAGAACGGAACGGAACGGAACGGAACGGAACGGAATGGAATGGAGTGAAATGGAATGGAATCAAATGGAGTCGAATGGAACCGAATGGAATGGAAGGGAAGGGAATGGAATGGAATGGAATGGAATGGAATGGAATGGAATGGAATGGAATGGAATGGAATCAACCCGAGTAGAACGGAGTGGAATGGAATGGAATGGAATGGAATGGAATGGAATGCAATGGAATGGAATGGAATGGAATGGAATGGAATGGAATGGAATGGAATGGAATCAACCCGAGTAGAACGGAATGGAATGGAATGGAATGGAATGGAATGGAATGGAATGGAATGGAATGGAATGGAATGGAATGGAATGGAATGGAATGGAATCAACCCGAGTAGAACGGAATGGAATGGAATGGAATGGAATGGAATGGAATGGAATGGAATGGAATGGAATGGAATGGAATTCAATGGAATAGAATGGAATGGAATGGAATGGAATGGAATGGAATGGAATGAACCCGAGTAGAACGGAATGGAATGGAATGGAATTGAATGGAATGGAATGGAATGGAATGGAATGGAATGGAATCGAATGGAATCGAATGGAATGGAATGGAATGGAATTGAATGGAATGGAATGGAATGGAATCGAATGGATTGGAATGGAATGGAAGCGAATGGAATGGAATGGAATGGAATGGAATGGAATGGAATGGAATGGAATGGAATCAACCCGAGTAGATTGGAATGGATTGGAATGGAATGGAATGGAATGGAATGGAATTCTATGGAATAGAATGAAATGAAATGGAATGGAATGGAATGGAATGGAATGGAAAGGAATGGAATGGAATGGAATGGAATGGAATGGAATGGAATGGAATGAACCCGAGTAGAATGGAATGGAATGGAATGGAATGGAATGGAATGGAATGGAATGGAATGGAATGGAATGGAATCAACCCGAGTAGAATGGAATGGATAGGAATGGAATGGAATGGAATGGAATGGAATTCAATAGAATGGAATGGAGGGGAATGGAAAGGAATGGAATGGAAAGGAATGGAATCGAATGGAATCGAACGGAATCGAAAGGAATGGAGTGGAATAGAGTGGAATCAACCCGAATAGAACGGAACGGAACGGAACGGAACGGAACGGAATGGAATGGAGTGAAATGGAATGGAATCAAATGGAGTCGAATGGAAATGAATGGAATGGAATGGAATGGAATGGAATGGAATGGAATGGAATGGAATGGAATGGAATGGAATGGAATGGAATGGAATGGAATGGAATCAACCCGAGTAGAACGGAGTGGAATGGAATGGAATGGAATGGAATGGAATGGAATGCAATGGAATGGAATGGAATGGAATGGAATGGAATGGAATGGAATGGAATGGAATGGAATGGAATGGAATGGAATCAACCCGAGTAGAACGGAATGGAATGGAATGGAATGGAATGGAATGGAATGGAATGGAATGGAATGGAATGGAATCAACCCGAGTAGAACGGAATGGAATGGAATGGAATGGAATGGAATGGAATGGAATGGAATGGAATGGAATTCAATGGAATAGAATGGAATGGAATGGAATGGAATGGAATGGAATGAACCCGAGTAGAACGGAATGGAATGGAATGGAATTGAATGGAATGGAATGGAATGGAATGGAATGGAATGGAATCGAATGGAATCGAATGGAATGGAATGGAATGGAATGGAATGGAATGGAATGGAATGGAATGGAATCGAATGGAATGCAATGGAAAGGAAGCGAATGGAATGGAATGGAACGGAATGGAATGGAATGGAATGGAATGGAATGGAATGGAATCAACCCGAGTAGATTGGAATGGATTGGAATGGAATGGAATGGAATGGAATGGAATTCTATGGTATAGAATGAAATGAAATGGAATGGAACGGAATGGAATGGAATGGAAAGGAATGGAATGGAATGGAATGGAATGGAATGGAATGGAATGGAATGGAATGGAATGAACCCGAGTAGAACGGAATGGAATGGAATGGAATGGAATGGAATGGAATGGAATGGAATGGAATGGAATGGAATGGAATGGAATGGAATCAACCCGAGTAGAATGGAATGGATAGGAATGGAATGGAATGGAATGGAATGGAATTCAAAAGAATGGAATGGAGGGGAATGGAAAGGAATGGAATGGAAAGGAATGGAATCGAATGGAATCGAACGGAATCGAATGGAATAGAGTGGAATAGAGTGGAATCAACCCGAATAGAACGGAACGGAACGGAACGGAACGGAACGGAATGGAATTGAGTGAAATGGAATGGAATCAAATGGAATCGAATGGAACCGAATGGAATGGAATGGAATGGAATGGAATGGAATGGAATGGAATGGAATGGAATGGAATGGAATGGAATGGAATGAACCCGAGTAGAACGGAGTGGAATGGAATGGAATGGAATGGAATGGAATGGAATGCAATGGAATGGAATGGAATGGAATGGAATGGAATGGATTGGAATGGAATGGAATGGAATCAACCCGAGTAGAACGGAATGGAATGGAATGGAATGGAATGGAATGGAATGGAATGGAATGGAATGGAATCAACCCGAGTAGAACGGAATGGAATGGAATGGAATGGAATGGAATGGAATGGAATGGAATGGAATGGAATGGAATGGAATTCAATGGAATAGAATGGAATGGAATGGAATGGAATGGAATGGAATTTAATGAACCCGAGTAGAACGGAATGGAATGGAATGGAATTGAGTGGAATGGAATGGAATGGAATGGAATGGAATGGAATCGAATGGAATCGAATGGAATGGAATGGAATGGAATCGAATGGAATGGAATCGAATGGAATGGAATGAAATGGAAGCGAATGGAATGGAATGGAATGGAATGGAATGGAATGGAATGGAATGGAATGGAATGGAATCAACCCGAGTAGATTGGAATGGATTGGAATGGAATGGAATGGAATGGAATGGAATTCTATGGAATAGAATGAAATGAAATGGAATGGAATGGAATGGAATGGAATGGAATGGAATCAACCCGAGTAGATTGGAATGGATTGGAATGGAATGGAATGGAATGGAATGGAATTCTATGGAATAGAATGAAATGAAATGGAATGGAATGGAATGGAATGGAATGGAAAGGAATGGAATGGAATGGAATGGAATGGAATGGAATGGAATGGAATGAACCCGAGTAGAATGGAATGGAATGGAATGGAATGGAATGGAATGGAATGGAATGGAATGGAATGGAATGGAATCAACCCGAGTAGAATGGAATGGATAGGAATGGAATGGAATGGAATGGAATGGAATTCAATAGAATGGAATGGAGGGGAATGGAAAGGAATGGAATGGAAAGGAATGGAATCGAATGGAATCGAACGGAATCGAAAGGAATGGAGTGGAATAGAGTGGAATCAACCCGAATAGAACGGAACGGAACGGAACGGAACGGAACGGAATGGAATGGAGTGAAATGGAATGGAATCAAATGGAGTCGAATGGAAATGAATGGAATGGAATGGAATGGAATGGAATGGAATGGAATGGAATGGAATGGAATGGAATGGAATGGAATGGAATGGAATGGAATCAACCCGAGTAGAACGGAGTGGAATGGAATGGAATGGAATGGAATGGAATGGAATGCAATGGAATGGAATGGAATGGAATGGAATGGAATGGAATGGAATGGAATGGAATGGAATGGAATGGAATGGAATCAACCCGAGTAGAACGGAATGGAATGGAATGGAATGGAATGGAATGGAATGGAATGGAATGGAATGGAATGGAATCAACCCGAGTAGAACGGAATGGAATGGAATGGAATGGAATGGAATGGAATGGAATGGAATGGAATGGAATTCAATGGAATAGAATGGAATGGAATGGAATGGAATGGAATGGAATGAACCCGAGTAGAACGGAATGGAATGGAATGGAATTGAATGGAATGGAATGGAATGGAATGGAATGGAATGGAATCGAATGGAATCGAATGGAATGGAATGGAATGGAATGGAATGGAATGGAATGGAATGGAATGGAATCGAATGGAATGCAATGGAAAGGAAGCGAATGGAATGGAATGGAACGGAATGGAATGGAATGGAATGGAATGGAATGGAATGGAATCAACCCGAGTAGATTGGAATGGATTGGAATGGAATGGAATGGAATGGAATGGAATTCTATGGTATAGAATGAAATTAAATGGAATGGAACGGAATGGAATGGAATGGAAAGGAATGGAATGGAATGGAATGGAATGGAATGGAATGGAATGGAATGGAATGGAATGAACCCGAGTAGAACGGAATGGAATGGAATGGAATGGAATGGAATGGAATGGAATGGAATGGAATGGAATGGAATGGAATGGAATCAACCCGAGTAGAATGGAATGGATAGGAATGGAATGGAATGGAATGGAATGGAATTCAAAAGAATGGAATGGAGGGGAATGGAAAGGAATGGAATGGAAAGGAATGGAATCGAATGGAATCGAACGGAATCGAATGGAATAGAGTGGAATAGAGTGGAATCAACCCGAATAGAACGGAACGGAACGGAACGGAACGGAACGGAATGGAATTGAGTGAAATGGAATGGAATCAAATGGAATCGAATGGAACCGAATGGAATGGAATGGAAGGGAATGGAATGGAATGGAATGGAATGGAATGGAATGGAATGGAATGGAATGGAATGGAATGGAATGAACCCGAGTAGAACGGAGTGGAATGGAATGGAATGGAATGGAATGGAATGGAATGCAATGGAATGGAATGGAATGGAATGGAATGGAATGGAATGGAATGGATTGGAATGGAATGGAATGGAATCAACCCGAGTAGAACGGAATGGAATGGAATGGAATGGAATGGAATGGAATGGAATGGAATGGATTGGAATGGAATGGAATCAACCCGAGTAGAACGGAATGGAATGGAATGGAATGGAATGGAATGGAATGGAATGGAATGGAATGGAATGGAATTTAATGAACCCGAGTAGAACGGAATGGAATGGAATGGAATTGAGTGGAATGGAATGGAATGGAATGGAATGGAATGGAATGGAATCGAATGGAATCGAATGGAATGGAATGGAATGGAATCGAATGGAATGGAATCGAATGGAATGGAATGAAATGGAAGCGAATGGAATGGAATGGAATGGAATGGAATGGAATGGAATGGAATGGAATGGAATGGAATCAACCCGAGTAGATTGGAATGGATTGGAATGGAATGGAATGGAATGGAATGGAATTCTATGGAATAGAATGAAATGAAATGGAATGGAATGGAATGGAATGGAATGGAATGGAATGGAAAGGAATTCAATGGAATGGAATGGAATGGAATGGAATGGAATGAACCCGAGTAGAACGGAATGGAATGGAATGGAATTGAATGGAATGGAATGGAAAGGAATGGAATGGAATGGAATGGAATGGAATGGAATGGAATGGAATGAACCCGAGTAGAACGGAATGGAATGGAATGGAATCGAATGGAATCGAATGGAATGGAGTGGAATAGAATGGAATCAACCCGAATAGAACGGAACGGAACGGAACAGAACGGAACAGAACGGAATGGAATGGAGTGAAATGGAATGGAATCAAATGGAATCGAATGGAACAGAATGGAATGGAATGGAAGGGAATGGAATGCAATGGAATGGAATGGAATGGAATGGAATTCAATGGAATAGAATGGAATGGAATGGAATGGAATGGAATGAACCCGAGTAGAACGGAATGGAATGGAATGGAATTGAATGGAATGGAATGGAATGGAATGGAATGGAATGGAATGGAATGGAATGGAATGGAATGGAATCGAATGGAATTGAATGGAATCAAATGGAATGGAATGGAATCGAATGTAATCAACCCGAGTAGAACGGAATGGAATGGAATGGAATGGAATGGAATGGAACGGAATGGAATGGAATTGAGTGGAATGGAATGGAATGGAATGGAATGGAATGGAATGGAATGGAATGGAATGGAATGGAATCAACACGAGTAGAACGGAATGGAATGGAATGGAATGGAATGGAATGGAATGGAATGGAATGGAATTCAATGGAATGGAATGGAATGGAATGGAATCAACCCGAGTAGAACGGAATGGAATGGAATGGAAAGGAATGGAATGGAGTGGAATGGAATGGAATGGAATGGAATTCAATGGAATGGAACGGAATGGAATGGAATGGAATGGAATGGAATGGAGT